>NW_027214014.1:47500-50252 GCF_042767895.1 Penaeus vannamei | reverse complement strand
AAATATATATATGTGTCCATAAAATCTCAGGCGTCTACACAAGGGAGTGTGCGCATCTACTTATCTATTTATATTTATATACATACATACACACACGCACGAATATGTGTGTGTACGAGTATGTGTGTATATTTATATATGTGCGCGCGCGCGCGCGTGTGTGTACATATATGTACACACACACATATCTATATACATATATGTATATAGATAGGTATATACGCACACTTCTCTGCGCAGACACCTCGGCGTGCCTCGCCCCACGCGCAAGCCATGTGTCTTTCAGATATTGCGATGACGCTGAGGCCGGAGTCACTCTTATCTTATCAAAGGATCAGCCTATGACTGGCGAGCAAGAAGAAAAAAAAAAGGATATCCAGATAAAAGGATAAACGGATATACAGAGGAATAAGTCCCGGCATGTCCGGTGGCCTTGAGACGAACATTCTTGCCATAAGAAGGGCGTCGAAATATTACCTGGTTTTGAGGAAGGAGAAAAATGATGAAATTGTACCCAAAGCCAGTTCGGTCAATTTGGAATGAATGAAATTAAAGGTTTTTGTATTTGTATCCCTCTATGATAGTAATATTACATTATCTTTTCTGGTACGTAGTGGCTGAAGAATAAGGCGAAGAGTAGGTAATAGTTAAAAAAAAAAAAAAAAAATCGTTGATAAAATCATTTGAAATAAGCGACCTAACTAAGCAATGGCACCGTGCATGACAGCGCAGCACATAGTGGCATTACATAGCATGCTTAACCTTTCAACCTGTCATTATTGTGCAGGACTAACTGCAGGACTAAGTATCACAATGCATCGTGATACTTCGGCTGCAAATCGCTTTCGTGAGTTTGTTCACTTGATTACGTTCATATGTGACTTTCTTGGCCCATTCTCAGAGCCAGGGTAGATGTTTAAATATCTCACTGTCTTACGATCATATTCTCATTCGTTATTTTCCCTTCTTCTCTTTCTTGTTGTTTATTTTTCCTTCCTATTATCTATTCTTTCCTCCTCTTTTCCTTGATCGTCACATGTGGGACGACCCTAACTCCCCCCCGCCCCCTCTCTTTATTTCCCTTCCCCTCTACATTGTCCCCGCTCCCCCTCCCCCCTCCCCCCTCCCCCCTCCCACGTTCTTTCATCATGTAACGACCTCGCAATCTAACCTACAATCCCTACGGCCTTCAAAGATACCGATAACGTTGCTTTTGAGACACTTAATCCTAGAAAATCAGGGAGAGCTTTTTTTCTTTGTTATTTTGCTTAACTCGAGAGCGAGTGTTATTCATCTACTGTTGCCTTATTCTTGGTTGTCGTTTATTCTGCTGTCGGTATGGTTAGAATTTTTTTTTTTTTTACTAATAATGATTATTGTTGTCGTTATTATTATCATTATTATATATTACTATTATTATGATTCTGACAATCATTATAATTATTCTCATTGTTATTATTGTAGGGGATGGTACTGTTGGTACTGCTGATGCTGTCATTTTTGCTATTAAAAGCAACACGATGGAAAATATGGCAACATGAATCATATCACTAATAATTTTTTGTTTGTCAGTGGGAAAGTTGCTCTTTTTTATTTTGCCTCGTCTTCTGCATCTTGCAAGAGGAATAAGTGTTTTGATAATCTCTCTTCGAGGAGGGAAGTGGAGATCCTCTTACTAACACCTGCATTTTCGTCGCTCTCTCTCTCTTTCTTTCTTTCTTTCTTTCTCTCTCTCTGGACCGTACTTTACAGCTCCACCGCCCACCCTGGCGCTTTCGTTCCCGAGGCGGGCGACTGGTTCCGTGCATTAAACGCTCAGAGTCGAACGCATGGCGGAGGGGCGCCAGCATGAACTCGTCTTTCATGAAGGAGTCTGACATTTTGTTTTCTATATTGTAGAGAATATCTTGCAATTGTTATAAAATCGAAATACGTTTAGAGGATACATCTCACCTCACTTGCGTCCCCTTAATTCGCCATTATTTGTTAGGGATTTGTTGAAGTTGAAACAACTGCATTTCGCACATCTTTTGATACGCATTCAATATTAAAAAGATAATATGTAAAAATCGCAAATATTTCGCATTTCCTTAGTGTGGGCATAGCCAAAAGTTTCCTCCCGCCGTGTCACAGTTACACCCAAGTTCCAAACCCATGCACTATGTACTCACTGTTAACCTCACTGGTAAGTCTATTCCTGCCCAACCCCACTTTACCTCTTTTATTTCATTATTTTTTCAAGTTTGCGTTTTCAGTAACACCTTATAAAGAACAATTATTTTTTTTTCGATATTTCTACATCATTTGGTCACGTTGGAAGATTCGATATTTTGCAGTCACATATGATGAATCCCGTCCCTTTCCTATACCAAAATTCTTTCTAAATTAACCAAATATAATGTAGCAGTTTCATAAATTATAATATATACACAATGTATGAACTGGATTTTCTATTTAGAGTAGCTTTTATATCAGCATTCACCTTTCATTCTTTATTTTGCGAATACACGCTTGTACGCACATTCCAACAGTTGTTGACATAAGCGGCACTCTCGTTACTCCATACTCTAGGGCAGAGGTCGGCAACCTTTGGGACGAGTGCCAGACTTGGCACGCAGAACGCTTGTCTATGGTACAACATGTGATTCAGAGGAGCAAAGGTAAGGTAAACAGTAAAATAATATGAGAGAGAGTGAGAGAGAGAGAGAGAGAGAGAGAGAGTGAGTGTGTGTCTCATTATTATGGTGAGCAT
>NW_027214014.1:42500-45000 GCF_042767895.1 Penaeus vannamei | reverse complement strand
TAATATCTTTTAAGTTGCTTTGTTTTTGTTTTTCTTGCCAAGGCAATAAACTAATGGTCGTGTATATATATATACATATATATATATATACATATAGATAGATAGATAGATAGATAGATAGATAGATAGATAAGTAGATATCATACGTACATGTAGATATATGTGTGTGTGTGTAGATAGATATAGATATCATATATACATATGTATATTTATATATGTATATATATACATATATAATTATCTAGCGAGAGCGTAGTGCGCATGGCATCCAGAGAGTAAGCTTGCCCCGCCTGCGCCGCCCCGCCTGCGCCGCCCAACCCCGATGCCTGAGCGGGAAGAGCCGCGTCCCGGAGCAGCGGTGCGACGGATTCTGGGACTGTGACGATGGTTCGGACGAGGAGCTCAACTGTCGCGCGTGTATTTCGAGGCTATGTCTGAGTATCCTCTGGTATTACGTGATTTCAAGTATGATTTTGAGCGTTTTAGTTTGTAGAAAAGGAGGATCATGGGTCCGGTTTAATTTTTCCCGATCGGATGAAGGTATAAGGTGTTTTATAAAGTAGGTTCAATGTAATTATGTGATAGATTTTGTTATATCTATATTTTTATTTTCATGTGCCTCTGTATTGCTTTCTATTCTTGTGAGCTTAGATGTCATATTACAACTATAAATATTTTAAAGTATACTGAAAACCATTGCCATCATCATCAACATTAAGAATTGCATTTTTTTTTTGTTCACTTGATGGGCTTACTTGCTTTAGTCTGGCTATTCCTTCTATGCATTGCCTTTTCAATATCTAACAAATTTGAGCTTTTTCTTGTTAAATCATCTTACATCTTACGTAAATGACATATCTTTAAATCTGATTTCCTTAGCGTGTATTTACTGATCTTCTGTGATTCAAGCACCACAATGCCCCATTGACTGAATGTTTATGTTAAAACTAAATATATATCAATAATCAATACCTAAAAATTATCTACTGGTACACAAAAAATATGATATATAGAAATTAATTCCTTTGTCTAGCCTAATTGCAAAATAAAGGTATAAACGTGGACATGATTGGAGTAAAAAGACATTGTAGAAGCAGATCGGCCTTTGAAGGTGTTTCTGTGGACAGCCGCCCGGCAACGAAGTAGGATTTGTGTCTTTTTTGTAGCATTCCCGAAACACTGATACAGGTTTGACATTCATTATTGGAACCTGTTGAAACTTTTCGGTTTGTATCAGTTTGCACCTTGATACAGTGTGATACACTACGGCTAGCCAGAGTGAGATATTTTTTAGATATATTTTATGTATATAGGAATTATATTTTCATTAATTACGAATTGCATCGTGTTTCTTGATACATTTTTGTTTATATAAAAGTGCGTAAAATATCCTGTGCCTTTTTAGTAGTACATCAATGTTCACATTTTGGGTAAATTTCAGTCAGCCATGATGGTCGCTGGAACGACAAGGTAAAAATTTTCAATGATTCCGATTCATATGAGGTGGAATTGCCTTCTGTGGGATGAATGCCTTCAGAATCGTCCTGTGTCTCTATGGTATAACCTTACAGACTCGAAAATGTCAAAGAAAAGTAAATACCCGGAATCACTGGAATGATCTATTCTGATTCGGACACGAAGCTCACTTGCGGTCGATACAATTAGATGCAAAACCTCATGCAACTTCCACTTTTCACATGAAAAACAAATCCTGGAATGAAGAAATATTGTTTTGCTTCATCTGAGAAATAAATGTGAGAGTTTCCACGGCCTTCCGAAGTGACGAGTGGTGTGTATAAACAATTTAAGTTGCAGATAATTTTGCCATTTTATTTGGTTTCCATAGTGGTTTGCTTGTAATTCATAATCATACCGACATGATATGCACTTTAATAGTTTTCTATTAACCTTTCGTATGTGAAATAAATAAAAGTAACCGATGCTATTCTGTAGCGACATGATACAACATCAAACAAGTTATCAAACGCTGCGTAAGTGCTTCTCGGGAAGGTCGCCCCTATTAGGTGTATGCGTGCACACGCACATGCACACGTACAAATATGCACTTAAGTACACGCACACCGCAGAAGCAGTCTGTGGCTGAGCTTCAGGCAGCGTTTGTGGAGAGCAGCAGCCGTCGCCTTGGGTTGGCATGTTGTATTTTCTGTTACTGTTGGCTTCCTTTAAAATATACACAAGCAGATACACGCACGCGTGCACATGCACACAAACGCACGCACATGCATATTTGAGGACGCACATTGCACATGAAGAAATTCACGTGCGTTCATGCACGCTCAAACACATACGGACACAAGGAAAATACTTCTGCTGACCACTAACACACTTTTCTCTCCTGCCAGCGGTGCGCCACGCCTTGGACGTGCTCTCGACTTCCCTTCGGTATTGTTTCTGCTGCAACTTATTCCACCTCAGTGTCCACTCCTATAATCCTGCGGTTTTCATTAAAAAATGGAGATTTTCAGCACACATGAACACG
>NW_027214014.1:12500-32500 GCF_042767895.1 Penaeus vannamei | reverse complement strand
GAATATATAAACCTCTCTGTTCGGGGATCGATCCCGCGCCGCCAGATCGTGAAGCGACTGCTCTATCCATTACTCCACCACTCAACAAAAGAATTGTGCAACCAGGTGCCATCTAGCGCCATGGATTTTACCTAACTACTCATACCTGAGTAAGTATAGCGAGATTATCTGATTTGGGGTTTGATCTGCTCTCCATAAGTCCCGAATGCTCATGGGGATTGTGTGTAAAATCTCGCTATACTTATTATTCTGATACCCTTGAATTAAGACTGTACCAACATACTGCATCTAACAATATACATATATATACATATATATACATATATACATATATATATATATATATATATATATATATATATATATATATATATATATATATATATATATATATATATATATATATATATATATATATATATATATATATATATACGGGCTGTGATGAAGAAGAGAAAACGCAGTTTTGGGAAGACCTAGAGGAAGATCTGAGGGAAATACCGGAGAGTGAAAAGCTATGGATTGAAGGAGACTTCAACGGCCACTGCGGAAGCAACAACAGAGGAAAGGATAATACCATTGGAATATATGGAGTTGGAGTGAGCAACGTGGCAGGCGATCAGTTGGTTGACTTTGCTATGAGTCACAGCCTTCGAATAGTTAACACTTTCTTCAAGAAAGCAGAGAGGCACAGGATAACATATAAGAGCAGAGATGCAGAGTCACAGATTGATTACATCTTGTGTAGAATGAGTGACAGAGGAAGCATAAAAGACTGCAAGGTGATCTTGGGTGAGAGTGTAACCAGCCAGCACAGACCACTTGTATGTACACTGGGCAGAAGTGTAACACCAAGGAGGAAAGTAATAGGAGTACAAAGAACAAAATGGTGGAGGAGTCGGGGCAGAAGTATACCGAAGGATACAATGTGGATGGAACAACTGGAAGATGTCTGGTATCCTCTTCGACAAAAGTATACCATCGAAAATGAAAGGCAGGATCCACATGTTGGTAATCCAACATTTGGTATGGAAACGGTACCCCTGAGTACCCGTAACACCAAGAGACTAGAAGTGGCAAAAATGAAAATGTGCAGATGGGCATGTGGCCACACATTGAAAGATCACGTGAGGAATGAAGCGATTCGAGAAAAATTGGGAATCACGCACAATACGAAACAGTTCAGGAAAGACCGACTAAGGTGGCTTGGTCATGTGAAAAGAAGAGACGAGGAGTATGCTGGGCGCCGAGTGCTAGAGATGGCACCACCAGCAAGAAGACGAAAAGGAAGGCCGAAATTGAGATGGATGGACTGCCTGAGAAAAGACCTGGAAGAGATATAAGCAACAGAGGAAGACGCACTGAACCGGGAAACCTGGAGGAAGAGGATAGCTGCAGCGACCCTGTAATGTAAACGGGACAAGCTTGGAGAAGAAGAAGAAGAAAAAGAATGTATGTATGTATGTATGTATGTATGTATGTATGTATATATACATGTATATATATATATATACATATATATATATATATATATATACATATATATATATATATATATATATATATATATATATATATATATATATATATGTGTGTGTGTGTGTGTGTGTGTGTGTGTGTGTGTGTGTGTGTATGTGTGTGTGTATTTGTATATGTCTATATTTACATACATTTATATAATTTTATAGACACACACACATATGCGTGTGTATGCATATATATACATATATTTATTTATATGTACCCCCCCCCCCCCCCACACACACACGCACGCACGCACACGCATCATGTGATTTCCAAATATACAAAGGCATAAACCTTTTGCGTATGACAATAATTTGAATATTTCTGTGATTTCAGTAACCCTGAAAATTGAAATAAATGTCTATGTGTGGATTTTTAAAAATTTGTATTATGTACAAATAAATCTTTCTGTGGGAGCAGAACAAGTAATTGGTCATAGAAAAGGTCATGTGAATAATTAGATTCATGAGGAAGGAAAGCTGTGCTATATATTACTGATGATGCATTTATTCCAGCAACCTTATAAAAATGTGTAATGAATTAGAATGTCGGTATAAGATGTCGCTTACTGAGGCTATCTTAGTTATTTACACCTGAGGTCCTGCTCAAAGAGATCCTTCCGTCCTTGCCTCGCAGCTTGCCGCCTGGGCGAATGGTCCTGCGGGAACGGCCTCTGCATTCCACGAAGTCAGCTTTGCGACGGAGTGCCTCAGTGTCCCGATCGCTCCGATGAAGAGGACTGCTTACCTGGTCGGTTTTCTCTATTGTTTCTATACTTTTTAGATACGCAGTTTCAGCTCAGCAGGAAGCTTTCTTGCATTAGACAATTGAAATACATTTTAATTCCCTAAATACAGCGTATGTAGACACGGTGCTTTAGTTATTTTAAGCTTGTGGTAATTCCAAAGGGAAAAAATTGCATTGTTCACAAGGATGTCATCATCTATATCTCATAGCATGTGGTCCTGATGAGTGGACTTGCAAGAACGGTGACTGTATCCCAGTCTATCAGCGCTGTGACGGAACACCTGAGTGCACTGATCGTTCAGATGAACAGAACTGTATACCTGTTTCGTTAAAAAAATATATACAGAGATACATTCATTAATATATTGTATAATACTCCACTTAATGCCTGGCTCATTTCCTTCTTAAGTATTTGCGGGGCATTGCTTTATAAATCTGATGTTTTGAACAACAGTGGCATTGTTATATGTGTATTCAACCACACACACAGATACATACTCTACATCTAATCAAGCACTTAAAACCCATAGAAAAGAAAGTAGAATATTATGATAGTTGTATATCATTAATACCATTTAATCCAATACTAATGAATTATTGAAGTATGTATATGTTGGTACTGAAAAAATTAGAGGTTTTTGCTTTAATATTTCATATTTCAGTTAAGTTAGGTGAAACTTTAATGGACGACAGGAATTATAAGTAGTATCGTGATTTTCTTTTTATTAGAAAAGAAAAAAAACAACAACAGCCAAAGCTTGTAGTAGTGACGTTTTAGGTCTGGTCTTTTTCGGTGGTTTTCGCTCATCTTGCCGAAATTGAGTTAAATGCATTTTCAAGGAGTTCCTAGGCCCCCGGTTCTCCCATAAAAATTTCAAGACCCGACAGTTATTTTTTAGGTGGTAGCAGCCATTTTCGATGTCGACTGAAATATTATTTTTTCACGTTACCTTAGAAAATCGTCAATTGTGACGCAATGATTAGAGATAATTTTAAAAAAATGAGATTATTTTCATACAAGTAAATAAACATGATATGCCGTTCATATGGTGTATTTTCTTTTCTTTATATTTTCATCATACATAGTTAGTTTGATCTATGAGCAAAACATTTCGAAAATGCAAACCTCCCCCCCCCCAAATGGGGGGTAGGATTGCCAAATGATCCGGATCACCCCGGCCGCGCTGAGAAATGGACACTATGATTCCCGTCCGACTGGAGAACGGATATTTTTTCGACCAATATTATACGTTGTATAACCCCATTAGAGCAACAATAGGTGTCTTGTGGGGGGTAATTAAGTGGTTATCTCGACCACTAAACGCTACTCAGATGAGCATTTTTGAGCTCTGCCTGACTGCTTAGTTAACACGGGGAGCGGCCGGCAGGTTTCGAGGAAGGATTTTCAGTCCGATTTTAACGTATTATGGCTCATTTTGTAGCTGAATAATAGATCTATTACATAATGCAATAAGGATTTGCAATATTTTCATGTGCTTCTTGTAAAAGTGAGATATATTTTCAGTATCCCCTTTTAGGGTGTCGAGATAGTGGATAGATAGCTTCGGAAAAAAATAATGGTGTTCTAAAAAATGTCTACTGCATAATATAGTAGAAGGATAGTTCTATTCAGATATGAAATCAGAATGGTCGACCTTACTTTTCTTTTGGTGGATATTTTCCGAAGGTGACTGTTAAAACACCCTATTAGGAGATTTTGAAAATATATGTCACTTTTATCAGAAGCACATAAAAATATTGCAAATCCTTATTGCAGCATGTAATAGATCTAGTATCCCGCTACAAAATGAGCCATAATATGTTAAAATCAGACTATGCTTAAAAATGTGAAGGACCATAATCGCGATCTTTTTCCTTTTCATTATAAATACATTTTACATAAATCATGTACGGAATACTTGTGTTTGATATAATTATCTATCTTTACCTATTACTGTTGGTATAATGGGGTTTTGCAAAGCATAATATTGGTCGAAAGAATAACCGTTCTCCAGTCAGACGGGTCATACGATCCTTTTCTCAGCGCGGCCGGGGCGTCGTAGACCAAGAAATCGTCTCTTTACATCTGCGGAATAATGGTGTTTTCACACTCGGACCCTGTGGAAAGACGAAAAATATATATGTTATATAAGCACATATAGATAATTTTCGTAGACCCCATGTCCTTTTGTTTATTTATATTGTTACTTTTGTTTGTTTGTTTGTATGTTTGTGTTTTCTGATATTTCTAAAAGTTATGAACACCTTTTAATGAGATTTTAACCAAAGGTGTGTTTTAACCTAACTTAGACGCTTATTGCACTTTGGTGGTGATGCGGACCATGGTTTGGATCCAGGAACTTGTTTTTTTCCTAACTCGAACAGATTTGAATAAAATTTTTACCTGAGGGTTCTCTTAGCCAAATTAATCCGGATTATTTGGTAATCCTTTCCCCCATTTGGGGGGATAGGATTTTTGTGTATACCAAACATACACAAACAATTTATGTCTAAATCTGATCATGTCAAGGCATTTGGTTATGTAGCAATGACTTATATATATATATATATATATATATATATATATATATATATATATAATAAATATATATATATATATATATATATATATATAATATATATATATACAACATATATATATATATATATATATATATATATATATATATATATATATATATATATATATAATATGTATATATATATATAATATGTATATATATAATAAATATATATACAATATATATATATATATTATATATATACAACATATATATATATATATATATATATATATATATATATATATATATAGTTTATAATTTATATATATATATATATATATATATATATATATATACATATATACATATATAAATAATATATATATATAATATATTTATATATATAATATATATATATAATATATATTTATGTGTATATAGATAAATAATATATATATATATTATATATATATGTATATGATATATATATATATATGTATATATATATATTATATATATGTATATATATATATTATATATATATATATATATATATATATATATATATATATATATATGTTTATATATGTGCCTGTGTATGTATGTATATATACATATACATAGATACACATACATATGTGTATATTTTAGTGATTTATATCTGAAGTTAGATGCAATCTTATGTGACAGAAAATCCTTCCTGACTTGTGCATTTACTTTCGTGTTTGCATAGCGTGCGCTTCAACGGAGTGGACTTGTGGTGATGGAACTTGCATACCCCTAGAAGGCCGTTGTAACGGGCGTTATGAGTGCCGAGACTATAGTGATGAAGACCGGTGTCCAGGTGAGGATGAACCTGCATCAGAATACGTGTGTTCCTGTTATTCTGTCTGAAATATAAGGCAAGAGTTGTCTCTTAATGACGGAAAGTTAGGCACCAGACATGCAAATCTGTTCCCGTTACACAGCATGCAGTCCTGATGAGTGGACTTGCATGAATGGCGACTGCATTCCCACCGCTCAACACTGCGACAGAATCCCACACTGCCGTGACGGTTCTGACGAAGAGAACTGCCCGCCTCTGCCCGGTTTGTCTTTATTCAATTTTTCTCTCTTTCACTCTCCCGTATGTTTGTGTGTCATTTTCCGTAATACTTTAGTCTTTACATTGTGTCTTTTATCATATGATATAATTTGCCTACGATAAGTTATAATCTTTTGATTGGATTATTCATAAGAAAACCTTTTGTGTGTGTATTAGCATTTAAGTTAAGGCTTCAAAGGTAACCGTTTTTACCAACATTTCCATTTGTATTTAGATACACATATGTTCACATGTACACACACCAAGTATACACAAACAAATTATATCTAAATCTTATGGTGTCAAGGCATAATATATATCATCATCAAAGGGGCCGAAGCTGACGGGGGCTCATAGCTGCATCCACCCTTTGCTTTCAGCCACGGGGGTCCCTCATGGCGAGTCGCCAGGCAGGCCCTTGGCCCATCTCTAGTTCTTCACGGCAGGTCTGGTCGAGCTGCCTAAGCCATGACTTCCCAGGTCTTCCCATAAGCCTCCATGCAGGATTGTCTCATAAAGAGACAACCTGATGGGCAGAGTCATCCACAGGGAAACGGGCTAGATTCCTGTACAGCCCGAGTTGACAGTTCTGGATTATCCAAGTAACAGGTCTCATGCTAGTCTCACAGTGGAGTCGTTGGACATATGAGGCATCTTTTCCAGCGGTTATGGGGAATGCGACACCTTTCATGTGACAGGAATTGAGCAGGCAGTAAACATTTGTCGAGTTGCCAGATGCATTTCTCTTCGGATATTTCATGCATATTCATACCTATATTGGATATCTATAACACAGCACTACCCACCATTAGATATCAAAAACCATCTTGTATATCATTTCAAAATATTGTGTACCTGTCGAAAAATATCCAGTGCAGAAAAATATCAAGCTGTCAATCGCAGCCATTCCCATTACATCACAGAAATGGGCGGAGCTTAGAGGCCTGTCTCACCTCCGATCACGAGACACCCTATTGCCACTGGAAAAGATGCCTATGGTCCTGCCAACCCCATGATCTGGCGTAGGGACTTGTTACAAAAGGCATTGAGACGAGACTCCAAGGCACTGGATAACGTCTAGGTTTCGCTTCCATAAAGCAAAACTGGCAGTATCAAGGCTTAAAGACACATAACTTAGTCCTTATGCATAGGTACCTACACCTCCAAATATCCTTTTTGATTAAGTACATGGCTCCTGCTGCCAGACCATTCTGTCTACTGACTTCCTGATCAGACAGCCCTGAGACATGAACTGCACCACCAAGATATGTAAAACTCTGTGACTTCAACGTCCTCGCCGCAAGCACGTATCACCTGAACATGTTCTAGTAGGCCCCCGAAATCTTGGATCTTGGTCTTAGTCCAGGAGACCTGCAAGCCCAGGAGCTTCGCCTCACTACTGAATGCATCAAGAGCAGAGACTCATTCAGAGACTCATAAAGAATTGCAACATCATCGACAAAGTCAGGGTCTGTGACCTTGATATTATCCATTGTTGCTCCACACTGACCTTGGGAAGTAGGTCTGCCTGTTATCCAGTCCATGAATGTATTGAAAAGTGTTGGTGGAAGGACACAGCTTTGCCTCCCTCCTGAGTTGACAGGGAAGAAGCTCGACAGTCTTCCACCATACTTTACAGCAGTATATAGGCTCACTATTAATCCAATAATCCGTGTCAGAATTCCTCTAATTCTCATAATCATTATTCACAATCAAACGCCTTCTTGAGGTCGACGACCGAACCCACGACGACATTTTACAATGACTCGAAGCACTGGGATACGGTCTATTGCAGAGTTCCTGGGAGTCAATCCAGATTGCTCTGGTCTTTGGTGACTTAGCAGTTGGTTGTGGATCCATTTCAGAAGAATGTGGGTGAAGACCTTGCCTGGTTTACTGAGCAATGTGATGTCATGGTAGTTGCTACAGTCACAACGATCCCCTTTCCCCTTCCAGAGAGGGATGACTATGCCCCTCAACAGGTCAGGCGGAATGGAACTAGACTGCCAGATGGCAGCCAGGACAACATGCAAGCCCCATGCCACAGGTTCACCCCCAGCCTTTAGCTCCGGAGTTCCATAAAGCCTGTAGCTTTTCCACCCTTCAGCTTAGAGATCGCCTACCATACCTCAGTTGGGGTAGGAGGATCCTTCCTAATAGGTGGTCAGGCACAGGGAATCCACATCCCTAATATCTAGACTAACTGTTGGGGGGCGGGGGGCGGTTCTACCTGTTACAATTTCGCAAAATACTCAGCCCAACATTCACGAAACCCAACACGATGTGAGATAATCCATCCATCCACTGAGTGAACTGCAAACATCCGTGAGAGATTGGAGTTCCATTTTCTCAGAGTTTGGTAGGCAGGACGAAGGTCATTTATTAGGAAATGGCTTTCTACCTCCTCGGCAAGATTCCTGATGAGCTGTTCCTTATCCCTTCTCAGTAGAGTCCTAGCCCTACACATCAAGGAACGGCGCAAATCTTGATTGCCGTTCAGACGAGCCATGCAACACATCTGTGGCCTCCAATTTCTCCAGCGAGATGAGATTCTGCCTTGTCCTCAGATGTTCACCAATGGTCACACTGTACAATACGAATGTCTCACCGGGGGCATTTGTCTGTCACAGATGTGGGTTTGGCATAGAACGCAACTTTCATATCAAGTTTACATACATTGGTAAGAGCGAACACAGCAATAAGAGACACAAAGCCAAAAGCGTACTTCAGTCTCAGTGCCATAATACGCTCATCATCTGGAGACGCCTCAACTATCGAAGGTTGAAGTCGGCTGGAGATGGCTATGGCTACTCCCTGGAGATGATCATTGCCCCAGCCCAATCAATAATAGGTGTACCCACCCATACTGATCGTGCTGCTGCCAGGTCTCCTCACCTCTGAGAGGGCAGCCACCTCAACTCTGAGCCGCTTCAGTTCCCTCGATAGCAGGGGTAATCTTATCCTGCCGTAAAGACCAGGGGCCGAATCTACTAAACTCTATCGTAAACTGTCTCTCATAACAGTTACATGAAGTATCCACGATTTCTCAAAGAAGTATCCACCCATTTTCAAACGAAAAACAACGAGAGCGCAGGGGTCTTGTAACCATTACAACAGCATTTTCTCCTCTATCATCTAAGTACTTTTATCTCATTTATAATGGAAAAAATAAAAAAAATTCATTATATTTTCATTAATCTATTATGACAGAAATTTGTTATAATCCAGTAAAACATTGATCTAAATCATTATTCATCGAGAAGTGAATCCATTGCTAACAGTAATTTTACATTAGGCTATTAAGAGGTGTTTGTATATTGGTAACCTTTGTTATTGGATGTTTATTGATTTGTTGCTATAGAGGAAAATAGTCATACTGATGGAAATTATGCATTTTCATCCAGATTTCGTACTTGAAGATGTGTTAGAGATCCTTTAATTCATGATAAATTAAACCTTCTGAGTGATTTACATCAAGTGTTCCCGCAACTCCATGCATTGGCAAAGGCCATTTCTTATTAACGTTAGTTTTATTGTTTTTCCGTTTAATATGGTTTACTATGCCTCTTCAATATGTTGCTCTTGTACATTAACTGATTTCCACATGGCAAAGTGACATTTACACACTCCTAAAGGTATGTATGAGGCTGATATGAGCTGATGTGGGTTGCTACAATAAGTGTTACTAGTGGTTTCGGGCTCCCGCAAATGTCTCTCGCATGGAGACATGTTTTACGACCTCGGGAGTATTTTGAAAATACGTCGTTGTGAGAAACGAGAGTAGCTTGTTTTACGATATAAACAAACCATTTATGATATAAGGCGTTAGTAAATTCGGCCCCATGTGTTCCGAGCTCCCACCTGAACAGCCCGCTGAAGGTTAAATCTCGGGCAGTTGCTCCGGACAGACGCCACCTCTGCCACCCCCAATGATGTTGCCCCATAAAAAAAGGGGGTGGCAAGGTGTGAGGCCCATCGTCCACCTGTGGGGATCCCGAGGGCCTCACGTTGGGGTGGTGGGGGCCAGAGTGCAGGAGGGATGAAGAATTCACGTTCCTAACCTGAGCCCCAGCAGACGCCCTCCCAACGGAACCCACAGCCTCACTTGCTGGGTGGGAGGGGCAATCCCCTTCTCCCCAGCGTTTTCATTTATATCTTGGATATACATATGTATTTAGATATATAGATATAGATATATAAATACATATGTATATATATAGAGAGATATGGATATTTAGATACATATGTACATATATATGTATATATTTACATATATATAGATAGATGTAGATATACAGATATATATGTATATATGTATATTACATATATTTATAGATAGTTGTAGATATATAAATATTTAAGCATATATGTATATATATTCACATCTTGTCATATAATTTCAGCTCAGAAAGAATCTTTATTGCAATAGAATTTTGAAATATAATGAATTTTCCTATACTGTTTCAGTTACATTATTATTTAGACTTGTTAACACTAATAGTACATACATACACACACACACACACACACACACACACACACACACACACACACACACACACACACACACACACATATATATATACATATATATATACATATATATATACATATATATATATATATATATATATATATATATATATATATATATATATATATATATATATGTATATATATGTATGTATATATATCATGTGGTTCTGATGAGTGAAAATTAATGGTGACTGTATCTCAGGCTATCAGCGCAATGACAGAACACCTCAGTGCATTGGCCGTTCAAAAGAGAACTACATATCTGTATATATATATATATATATATATATATATATATATATATATATATATATATATATATATATATATATATATATATATATATATATATAATATATGTATATATACAGATACATCCATTGATATACTACATATTCTCCACTGAATGCCTGGTTCATTTTGCAATTCTCCATTTATTAGAAAAAAATCAAACACTATAATATATATATTTGTTTGTTCATATTGCCAAAGTTTGTTGCATCCCAGTCTTAGAATACAGTTAGTTCGTGTATTAATTTGGCACGACTCTTCAGTAGTCTTCTGAAAGTAACCTTTTGACTGCTACAGAAAGCTTCCTTAGTATCTATGTGTTATTAAATGTAATGTTATCATGTGAAAGAAAATCCTTCCTGACGTGGATGAACTTTCGTGTTTGCATAGCGTGCGCTTCAACGGAGTGGACTTGTGGTGATGGAACTTGCATACCCCTAGAAAGCCGTTGTAACGGGCGTTATGAGTGCCGAGACTTTAGTGATGAAGACCGGTGTCCAGGTGAGGATGATGCTGCATCAGAATATCCATTGATATCCATCTGAACATTATGTAGTTTGTTTCTCGAACATAGTGGTCTCTTTTTATTCACTTTTCTCCCTCTTCGTAGTTTTGTCTGTATTTTTTTTGGAATACTTTAGTATTTACATTGTTTCTTTTATTAATTGATAATTTATTTTGTTTTCCATGACTAATACCCCTTTGATTGTTAATTCATAACTAAACTTTTTGTGTATTATCACTGAAGTCAGTGCTTCAAAGGTAACTATTTTTACTATTTCTACACAAATGTATGCACGTGTGCATGAGTATATAAAGAGATACACATACACGCGCATGCACACACGCACACAGACACAGTCACATGTACCAAGCATACACAAATAATTTGTGTAAATCTATTAAGACATTTGGTTATATCTCAATAACTTTATATATATATATATGATATATATACATGTATGTATATATATGTATATATATGTATATATATGTTCTTGTGTGTATGTATGTATATATACATGTATATACATACACATATATGCATATATATACAAACTAAGAGTATATTTTAATTTATATCTGGTTAAACGTAATGTTATCATGTGACAGAAAATCCTTCCTGACTTATGCATTTACTTTCGTGTTTGCATAGCGTGTGCTTCAACGGAGTGGACTTGTGGTGATGGAACTTGCATACCCCTAGAAGGCCGTTGTAACGGGCGTTATGAGTGCCGAGACTATAGTGATGAAGACCGGTGTCCAGGTGAGGATGCTGCTGCATCAGAATATCCATTGATATCCATCTGAACTTTATGTAGTTTGTTTCTCAAACATAGTGGTCATAAAGGAGTTTGATTTTTACTCAGAATTTTGTTTGTTTGAACTTGATATTCTTCAAACTCATGCTGCCTGTTAAGTTTTTCTTCACATCAGTGTGCCTTTTTTAAGAGTTGTCTCTTAATGATGGAAGGTTAGGCTCCAGACATGCAAATCTATTCCTGTTATACAGCATGCAGTCCTGGCGAGTGGACTTGCATGAATGGGGACTGCATTCCCACCGCTCAACACTGCGACAGAATCCCGCACTGCCGTGACGGTTCTGACGAAGAGAACTGCCCGCCTCAGCTCGGTTTGTCTCTTTTCGTTCATTTTTCTCCCTCTCTCCGAAATTTTGTCTGTAATTTTCTGGAATACTTTAGTATTTACATTGTTTCTTTTATTAATTGATAATGTATTTTGTTTTCCATGACTAATACCCCTTTGATTGTTAATTCATAACAAAACTTTTTGTGTATTATCACTGAAGTCAGTGCTTCAAAGGTAACTATTTTTACTATTTCTACACAAATGTATGCACGTGTGCATGAGTATATAAAGAGATACACATACACACGCATGCACACACACTCACACAGACACAGTCACATGTACCAAGCATACACAAACAATTTATGTGTAAATCTGTCAAATTTGGTTATATCTCAATAACTTTATACATATATATGATATATATACATATATGTATATATATGTTCTTGTGTGTATGTATGTATATATACATGTATATACATACATGTATATGCATATATATACAAACTAAGAGTATATTTTAGTGATTTATATGTGAAGTTAAACGTAATGTTATCATGTAACAGAAAATCCTTCCTGACTTGTGCATTTACTTTCGTGTTTGCATAGCGTGCGCTTCAACGGAGTGGACTTGTGGTGATGGAACTTGCATACCCCTAGAAGGCCGTTGTAACGGGCGTTATGAGTGCCGAGACTATAGTGATGAAGACCGGTGTCCAGGTGAGGATGATGCTGCATCAGAATATCCATTGATATCCATCTGAACTTTATGTAGTTTGTTTCTCGAATATAGTGGTCATAAAGGAGTTTGATTTTTACTCAGAATTTTGTTTGTTTGAACTTGATATTCTTCAAACTCGTGCTGCCTGTTAAGTTTTTCTTCACATCAGTGTGCCTTTTTTAAGAGTTGTCTCTTAATGATGGAAGGTTAGGCTCCAGACATGCAAATCTATTCCTGTTATACAGCATGCAGTCCTGGCGAGTGGACTTGCATGAATGGGGACTGCATTCCCACCGCTCAACACTGCGACAGAATCCCGCACTGCCGTGACGGTTCTGACGAAGAGAACTGCCCGCCTCAGCTCGGTTTGTCTCTTTTCGTTCATTTTTCTCCCTCTCTCCGAAATTTTGTCTGTAATTTTCTGGAATACTTTAGTATTTACATTGTTTCTTTTATTAATTGATAATGTATTTTGTTTTCCATGACTAATACCCCTTTCACTGTTAATTCATAACAAAACTTTTTGTGTATTATCACCGAAGTCAGTGCTTCAAAAGTAACTATTTTTACTATTTCGATTACACATATATGTACATGTACATGAATATATAAAGAGATACACATACACACGCATGCACACACACTCACACAGACACAGTCACATGTACCAAGCATACACAAACAATTTATGTGTAAATCTGTCAAGACATTTGGTTATATCTCAATAACTTTATACATATATGATATATATACATATATGTATATATAAGTGCTTGTATGTATGTATGTATATATACATACATATATATGCATATATATACAAACTAAGAGTATATTTTAGTGATTTATATCTGAAGTTAAACGTAATGTTATCATGTAACAGAAAATCCTTCCTGACTTGTGCATTTACTTTCGTGTTTACATAGCGTGCGCTTCAACGGAGTGGACTTGTGGTGATGGAACTTGTATACCCCTAGAAGGCCGTTGTAACGGGCGTTATGAGTGCCGAGACTATAGTGATGAAGACCGGTGTCCAGGTGAGGATGATCCTGCATCAGAATACGTGTGTTCCTGTTATTCTGTCTGAAATATAAGGCAAGACTTGTCTCTTAATGATGGAAAGTTAGGCACCAGACATGCAAATCTGTTCCTGTTACACAGCATGCAGTCCTGGCGAGTGGACTTGCATGAATGGGGACTGCATTCCCACCGCACAACACTGCGACAGAATCCCGCACTGCCGTGACGGTTCTGACGAAGAGAACTGCCCGCCTCAGCTCGGTTTGTCTCTTTTCGTTCATTTTTCTCCCTCTGTCCGAAATTTTGTCTGTAATTTTCTGGAATACTTTAGTATTTACATTGTTTCTTTTATTAATTGATAATGTATTTTGTTTTCCATGACTAATACCCCTTTGATTGTTAATTCATAACAAAACTTTTTGTGTATTATCACTGAAGTCAGTGCTTCAAAGGTAACTATTTTTACTATTTCTACACAAATGTATGCACGTGTGCATGAGTATATAAAGAGATACACATACATGCGCATGCACACACACTCACACAGACACAGTCACATGTACCAAGCATACACAAATAATTTGTGTAAATCTATTAAGACATTTGGTTATATCTCAATAACTTTATATATATATATATGATATATATACATGTATGTATATATATGTATATATATATGTATATATATGTATATATATATGTATATATATGTTCTTGTGTGTATGTATGTATATATACATGTATATACATACACATATATGCATATATATACAAACTAAGAGTATATTTTAATTTATATCTGAAGTTAAACGTAATATCATGTGACAGAAAATCCTTCCTGACTTGTGCATTTACTTTCGTGTTTGCATAGCGTGTGCTTCAACGGAGTGGACTTGTGGTGATGGAACTTGCATACCCCTAGAAGGCCGTTGTAACGGGCGTTATGAGTGCCGAGACTATAGTGATGAAGACCGGTGTCCAGGTGAGGATGCTGCTGCATCAGAATATCCATTGATATCCATCTGAACTTTATGTAGTTTGTTTCTCGAACATAGTGGTCATAAAGGAGTTTGATTTTTACTCAGAATTTTGTTTGTTTGAACTTGATATTCTTCAAACTCTTGCTGCCTGTTAAGTTTTTCTTCACATCAGTGTGCCTTTTTTAAGAGTTGTCTCTTAATGATGGAAGGTTAGGCTCCAGACATGCAAATCTGTTCCTGTTACACAGCATGCAGTCCTGGCGAGTGGACTTGCATGAATGGGGACTGCATTCCCACCGCACAACACTGCGACAGAATCCCGCACTGCCGTGACGGTTCTGACGAAGAGAACTGCCCGCCTCAGCTCGGTTTGTCTCTTTTTATTCACTTTTCTCCCTCTTCGTAGTTTTGTCTGTATTTTTTTTTTGGAATACTTTAGTATTTACATTGTTTCTTTTATTAATTGATAATGTATTTTGTTTTCCATGACTAATACCCCTTTCACTGTTAATTCATAACAAAACTTTTTGTGTATTATCACCGGTCAGTGCTTCAAAAGTAACTATTTTTACTATTTCGATTACACATATATGTACATGTACATGAATATATAAAGAGATACACATACACACGCATGCACACACACTCACACAGACACAGTCACATGTACCAAGCATACACAAACAATTTATGTGTAAATCTGTCAAATTTGGTTATATCTCAATAACTTTATACATATATGATATATATACATATATGTATATATAAGTGCTTGTATGTATGTATGTATATATACATACATGTATATGCATATATATACAAACTAAGAGTATATTTTAGTGATTTATATGTGAAGTTAAACGTAATGTTATCATGTAACAGAAAATCCTTCCTGACTTGTGCATTTACTTTCGTGTTTGCATAGCGTGCGCTTCAACGGAGTGGACTTGTGGTGATGGAACTTGCATACCCCTAGAAGGCCGTTGTAACGGGCGTTATGAGTGCCGAGACTATAGTGATGAAGACCGGTGTCCAGGTGAGGATGATCTTGCAGCAGAATACGTGTGTTCCTGTTATTCTGTCTGAAATATAAGGCAAGACTTGTCTCTTAATGATGGAAAGTTAGGTACCAGACATGCAAATCTGTTCCCGTTACACAGCATGCAGTCCTGGCGAGTGGACTTGCATGAATGGGGACTGCATTCCCGCCTCTCAACACTGCGACAGAATCCCGCACTGCCGTGACGGTTCTGACGAAGAGAACTGCCCGCCTCAGCCCGGTTTGTCTTTATTCATTTTTTCTCTCTCACTCTCCCTTATGTTTGTCATTTTCCGTAATACTTTAGTCTTTACATTGTGTCTTTTATCATATAATAATATAATTCGCCTACGATATGTTATAGTCTTTTGATTGGAGTATTAATTCATAAGAAAACTTTTTGTGTGTGTATTAGCATTTAAGTTAAGGCTTCAAAGGTAACCGTTTTTACCAACATTTCTATACACATATACGCATATATACATGCATGTATATTTAGAGATACACATACATGTATGTGGGATTGTCTCATAAAAAGACAACCTGATGGGCAGAGTCATCACAGGAAAATGAGCTATGTTCCTGTACAGCCCGAGTTGGCGGTCCTGGATTATCCAAGTAACAGGTCTCATGCCAGTCTCACAGTGGAATCGTCGGTGGGACACAGGGTCCTACCAATTGTACCTCAGGATCCGACGTAGGGACTAGTTACAAAGGCATTGAGACGAGACTCCAAGGCACTGGATAACGTCTAGGTTTCGCTTCCATAAATCAAATTGGCAGTATCAAGGCTAAAAGACACATAACTTATCCCTTATGCATAGGTACCTACACCTCCAAATATTCTTGTTGACTAAATTCATGGCTCTTACTGCCGCTCTGTCTACTGACTTCCTGGTCTGACAGCCCCGAGACATGAATTGCACCATCAAGATATGTAAAGCTCTCTGTGACTTTAACGTCCTCGCCGCAAGTATGTATCGACTGAACATGTTCTCCTATTAGGCCCCCAAAATCTCGGATCTTGGTCTTGGTCCAGGAGACCTGCAAGCCCAGGGGCTTTGCCTCACTACTGAATGCATCAAGAGCTGCTACCAGAGATTCCAGAGACTCATAAAGAATTGCAACATCATCGGCAAAGTCAAGGCCTGTGACCTTGATATTACCCAGTGTTGCTCCACACTGACTTTGGAAACTAGGTCTGCCTGTTATCCAGTCCATGAATGTATTGAAAAGTGGTGGAAGGACACAGCCTTGCCTCCCTCCTGAGTTGACAGGGAAGAAGCTCGACAGTCCTCTACCATACTTTACAGCAGTATATAAGCTCACTATTAATCCAATAATCCGTGTCAGAATTCCTCTAATTCTCATAATCATTATTCATGATGCACCAAATCAAACGCCTTCTTGAGGTCGATGTAGGCTGCAAGCAGCCCACGACCGAACCCACGACGACATTTTACAATGACTCGAAGCACTGGGATACGGTCTATTGCAGAGTTCCCGGGAGTGAATCCAAATTGCTCTGGTCTTTGGTACCTTAGCAGTTGGTTGTGGATCCATTTCAGAAGAATGTGGGTGAAGACCTTGCCTGGTTTACTGAGCAATGTGATGTCATGGTAGTTGCTACAGTCACAACGATCCCCTTTCCCCTTCCAGAGAGGGATGACTATGCCCCTCAACAGGTCAGGCGGAATGGAACCAGACTGCCAGATGGCAGCCAGGACAACATGCAAGCCCCATGCCACAGGTTCACCCCCAGCCTTTAGCTCCGGAGTTCCGTAAAGCCTGTAGCTTTTCCACCCTTCAGCTTAGAGATCGCCTACCTAACCTCAGTCAGGGTAGGAGGATCCTTCCTAATAGGTGGTCAGGCACAGGGAATCCACATCCCTAACATCTAGACTACCTGTGGGGGGGGGGGGTCTACTTGATACAATTGCTCAAAATACTCAGACCAATATTCACTAACCCCAACATGATGTGAGATGATCCATCCATCCACTGACTGGACTGCAAACATCCGTGAGAGATTGGAGTTCCATTTTCTCAGAGTTTGGTAGGCAGGACGAAGGTTATTTACTAGGAAATGGCTTTCTACCTCCTCGGCAAGATTCCTGATGAGCTGTTCCTTATCCCTTCTCAGTAGAGTCCTAGCCCTACACATCAAGGAACGGCGCAAATCTTGATTACCATTCAGACGAACCATGCAACACACATCTGTGGCCTCCAATTTCTCCAGCGAGATGAAATTCTGCCTTGTCCTCAGATGTTCACCAATGGTCTCCTGGGCTGCATCGAGTGTTTCATGCTTAAAGGAATCCCACAGGGCTCCTGGGTCTGTCAGGTTTTAACCGAACAGAGATTGCTGCAGCAAACCTACGGGCACATTCCTCTTCCCCCAATCTGTCAAGGTGAAACACCCTAGAGTGGCTGCTGGAGAGATGGGGGGGATTTAAAGTGAACTCGCAGGGTCGTTACAACCAATCTATGGTCAGTGCCACAGAACTCGGCACTCCTGTAAACTCTGCAGTCCTGAAGGATCCTCCAGCAAGGTCTAACAAGCATGTGGTCGATCTCCTTGGCCACAATATCCATATCACTGTACCAAGTCCAATGATGCAGACTGGTGCGCTGATACCAGGAGTCAGAAATCCTCATTTTCTGGGACCTAGCAAAGTCCCAGAAAAAGAGGCTGTTCTCGCTCCCGAACCATGGGGACCAACAGACATCTCGTAGCCAGCTCGATACCGCACTGAAGTCGCACAGTACAATGCAAATGTCTCGCCGGGGGCATTTTTCTATCACAGATGTGAGTTTGGCAAAGAACACCTTTTTCATATTGAGTTTAAATACATTGGTAGGAGCATATACAAGCAATAAGAGACACAAAGCCATTTCAGTCTCAGTGCCATAATACGCTCATCATCTGGAGACACCATACTGATCGTGCTGCTGAAAGGTCTCCTCACCTCTGAAATGGCAGCCATCTCAACTCCGAGCCACTTCAGTTCCCTCGATAGCAGGGGTAATCTCTTATCCTGCAGTAAAGACCACATGTTCCAAGCTTCCACCCGCACAGCCTGCCTAAGGTTAAACCTCGGGCAGTTGCTCCGGGCAGATGCCACCTCTGCCTTCCCCGCTGACGTTGCCTCATAAAAATGGGGGCAGCAAGCTGTGGGGGAATGGGAGGGAAGAGTGCAGGCAGGACGAGTAATTCATGTTTCCAACCTGAGCCTCAGCGGATGCCCTCCCAATGGAACTCACAGTCTGCTTCACTTGCTGGGTGGGAGGGGCAGTCCCCTTCTCCCCAGCGTTTCCATTTATATCTTGCATATATATATATATATATATATATATATATATATATATATATATATATATATATATATATATATATATGTTTACATATATATATATATATATATATATATATATATATATATATATATAGATAGATAGATAGATAGATATAGATATATATGTATATATGCATATCTTTACACATAGATAGATGTAGATATATATGTATATATATATATATATATATATATATATATATATATATATATATATATATATATATATATATATATATATTTACAAACACACACACACACACACACACACATACATATATATATACATATATACTATGTTTTAGTGATTTACCTCTGGTCATATAATTTCAGCTCAGATAAAGTATTGCAATAGAATTTTGAAATAAAATAGATTTTCCTATATACAAGCTATATAAACACTGTTTTAGTTACATTATTATTTTAGACGTTAACACTAACAGTAGAAAAAAAAAAAATTCCGGGGATGTATTTCCATTTATATCACATAGCATGTGGTCCTGATGAGTGAATGTATCCCAGGCTATCAGCGCTGTGACAGAGCACCTCAGTGCATTGACCGTCCAGATGAAGAGTTTATATAA
>NW_027214014.1:2500-5000 GCF_042767895.1 Penaeus vannamei | reverse complement strand
CTCTCTCTCTCTCTCTACCTTTACAATCTCTATCACACCTCCCTCCCTCCCTCCCTCCCTCCCTCTCTCTCTCTCTCTCTCTCTCTCTCTCTCTCTCTCTCTTTCTATCTATCCCTCTCTGTCTATTTATCCCTCTCTCTATCTATCTATCAATCTATCGCTCTCTCTCTCTCTCTCTCTCTCCCCACCTCTCTCTCTCTCTCTCTCTCTCTCTCTCTCTCTCTCTCTCTCTCTCTCTCTCTCTCTCTACCTTTACAATCTCTATCACACCACCCTCCCTCCCTCCCTCTCTCTCTCTCTCTTTCTATCTATCCCTCTCTGTCTATTTCTCTCTCTCTCTCTCTCTCTATCTCTCTCTCTTTCTCTCTCGCCCCCCCCCTCTCTTTCTCGCTCCCCCCCCTCTCTCTCTCTCCCTGTCTTTGTACCTCTCTCCCTCTTTTTCCCTCTCTCTCTCTCTCTCTCTCTCTCTCTCTCTCTCTCGCTCTCTCTCTCTCTCTCTCTCTCATTCTCTCTCTCTCTCTGTATCTCTCTGTATGTCTGTCTCTCGCTTTCTCTCTCTCTCTGTTTGTCTCTCTGTCTGTCTGTCTGTCTGTATTACTCTCTCTTTCTCTCCCCTCACTCTCACTCTGTCTCTCTCCCTGTCTTTGTACCTCTCTCTCTCCCTCTTTTTCCCTCCCTCTCTCTCTCTCTCTCTCTCTCCTTATGTTTCTTTCTTTCTTTCTCTCTCTCTCTCCCCCTCCCTCCCTCCCTCCTTCTCTCTCTGTCTGTCTCCCTCTCTCTCTCTCTCACTCTCTCTCTCTCTCTCTGTCTCTGTCTCTCTCTCTCTCTCTCTCTCTCTCCCCTTTTCTCTCTCTCTCTCTTTCCTTCTCTCTCTCTCTCTCTCTATGTCTCTGTCTCTCTCTCATATTTGATCTCCATCCCTCCCTCCCCCACCACATGAGTGCTTCCTTGTGGGGTGTTCCCACCTTGGCAGTGGGCCATGCTTCACGAGGAAGCACTCACGTGGTGTTAAGCTTGCATGCTACATTGCCATTGCAGGACTATGTATTATGCTATTCTCATCCCCCCTCCCTCTCTGTCTCTCTGTCTCTCTCTTTATCCCTCTCACCCTCCCTCTTTCTTTCACTTTTTCTGTCCCTCACTTCCTCCACTCTGTCTCTCTTTCTCTATTTTCTGGATAACGTCGATAAAAGTGAATGATTGAATTCCACTATTGTTGTAGATTTATACAAGAAAAAAAAGGAAAAAAAAAAGAAATCGAAGAAGAATTGAAAGAGTCGACTTTTTGTATAAATCATTGTTTTCAATATGATGATTTTATGTTGTATTCCATTTTATTGTTAGTGTTATCTAGGTATTTTCATGTATAGATAAGAATATGAGGACATACGTAAGCATACTAATTTTCTTTTTTGGCATGTAGCTGGGGAATGGGCCCATATTGAGTAGTGTGATTTGCCTTAGGCGGCATGTGTAGCCCTCGAAATGTATGTATGGTGTATTTTCCAAATGTTGTTTAGTGATACAGTGGTGGTAAGTGTGTTTGTATGAGTTTGAAGCGTATCTGTGTTTGTGTGAGTGTGTGTGTGGTATTTCCGTCCGTGGCACAGTTGGTTCGTAGTGCCAAGAGTGTCTCTCTCTCTCTCTCTCTCTCTCTCGTAATTTTATTTTTTAAAATTTTTTGGCTCCCTCCTAGTTGTAGGTGTGTATCCGTCTTTCTGTTATTTGTAATTTTATCTCTCCCCCCACCCCCCACCTCTCTCTCTGGCGCAGCGGTAAGGTGGTGGCTTAGCAATGTTGGTTTTGGTCCGTTGAATGGCATGTTTTGTCAGATAATTTTGAGTGCGTGGATGTGTTGCACAGAGGGTTTAATTTGTTTTGAGTAAGAGAGACTTTATGTGAGGTACAAGAATGTGGGTTGTAGTAAATGTATTTAAAATTGTGTGTGTAATTGTAAATGTAATATCTGTGTGTGGCTGGATTCCCTTTAGTTTAGCCTCTTCCCGGAATCCAGTAGAGTCGTGTGATTATTTATATGGTGTAGTTTGGTAGTTGGTTTGAGTTGTGGGTTTTATTGATGTTAGTTTGTTGAGGAGGTACTGCGAGGGTTTTGAAGAGAAAGGCAAAAGAGGTAAAAGGAGTGTACTGAGTGTGAGTGTTTTGCAGAAGGAAAGGTAGAGAGATTGTGGGAGTTTTATTTTGAGAATGGAATTTAGACAATAAGAGTTTTGCTGTTTTATTAGGTAGGTCCATGAATAGTAATTGTAATAAGTTTGGTATGAGACAGAGCAGTTAGAGCGGCAAGGAGTGAAAAGTAGGGCTTTTTTCTGGAAAAAGGATATGCCCTTCTTGCATGGAAAAACAGGGTCAAAAACAGCAAGTCCTCAGTCGGAGAAAAGTAGATCAAGTAAAAATTCCGATTTTCTATTGAGTAGATATGCCCTTCTTGCATGGAAAAACAGGGTCAAAAACAGCAAGTCCTCAGTCGGAGAAAAGTAGA
>NW_027214013.1:22500-25000 GCF_042767895.1 Penaeus vannamei | reverse complement strand
TTCAAGATAAAAAAGTTATCTTTATCTAACTTCACTATTCCTATAATATAGTTAAACAGCATTTAGCTTTCTTTATTATATCAGTTACCATTTGCTTATTTATGAATGTTACTTTTAAAGGGCGTTTCTTTCCCTTTTCAAATAATCCCAGCCTCCAGTGAGCTATGGTATTCTGCTCCGCAAATTCGGGATTTATGACCTTGAGAATGTGAGTGTGTGAGTGAGTGTGTGTGTGTGTGTGTGTGTGTGTGTGTGTGTGTGTGTGTGTGTGTGTGTGTGTGTGTGTGTGTGTGTGTGTGTGTGTGTGTGTGTGTGTGTGTGTGTGTGTGTGTGTGTGTGTGTGTGTGTGTGTGTGTGTGTGTGTGTGTGTGTGTGTGTGTGTGTGTGTGTGTGTGTGTGTGTGTGTGTGTGTGTGTGTGTGTGTGTGTGTGTGTGTGTGTGTGTGTGTGTGTGTGTGTGTGTGTGTGTGTGTGTGTGTGTGAGTACATGTGTGTGTGTGTGTGTGTGTGTGTGTGAGTACATGTGTGTGTGTGTGTGTGTGTGTGTGTGTGTGTGTGTGTGTGTGTGTGTGTGTGTGTGTGTGTGTGTGTGGACGGAAGGGGGAGGGGAATTGTTTGTGTGTGTGTGTGTGTGTGTGTGTGTGTGTGTGTGTGTGTGTGTGTGTGTGTGTGTGTGTGTGTGTGTGTGTGTGTGTGTGTGTGTGTGTGTGTGTGTGTGTGTGTGTGTGTGTGTGTGTGTGTGTGTGTGTGTGTGTGTGTGTGTGTGTGTGTGTGTGTGTGTGTGTGTGTGTGTGTGTGTGAGTATTTGTGTTTGCGAGTAGTGTGTGTGTGTGTGTGTGTTTGTGTGTGTGTGTGTGTGTGTGTGTGTGTGTGTGTGTGTGTGTGTGTGTGTGTGTGTGTGTGTGTGTGTGTGTGTGTGTGTGTGTGCGTGTGTGTGTGTGTGTAGGGGGGGGAGCATGCATGTGGGTATATGTGGGTGGGTGCATACTCAGTATGAGGGTGGGTGCACATACGTCAGAAGATGGGTATAGGTGGATGGGTGCGTGTATGTGGGGGCATGTAAGTGAGTGCATATGTATGGGTGGATACAAATATATGTGTGGGTGCATACAAGTGGGTGAGTGCATGCATGTATTTTGGTAGGGGCATGCATGTGGGTGGAAGTATATGGATAGGTGTATGTGAACCGGCAAGTAAGTATAAGACTGAGGGGAAAAATTCTTACTTAGCACACATAATATCTGCTAGGAAGTTCTGCAATGTTGCTGGAACTGGAAGGAAACCAGCTTTGGTAAGCGCTATCAGGATCTCTATAGCCAGCGTTGCCTCAGTCATGTCTCCCTTGTTAGCAGTCTGCCATAGCCATTTAACTTCTTCCCTCTGAAAATTTAATAGTGAAAAATGCAGGACACAAACATGAAAAAGTGACATCAAAATTAAGTGAAGCACTATAATATTCCACTTTACAAAGCTAACCTTTAACATGGCAAAAGACACAGAAAAAGAAACTGAAAACTAAAAATGAGATGGTTTATATGAACCACTACAAACAGGTGTCGAACTTACATCATACAGGGACTCTCCTTCTTGTACATTTTCAAGGAGTTTGGTGTGGATTTTGGTCACAGCCTGTTGGAATGATATGGTAGTATAATGATTTGATATTGTAAAACTTGACTTCTAGGTCAATCATACTTTCGAGACAATATATCATTTCAAAATACAATTAGAGAATATCCTGTACATAATATAATAATATAATAAAGGCCAAAACTATAAATAAATATACCTTTCACTTCTAAATGTTGTTACTACAGCATGTTTTACCTGACTCTGAAGGAACACATTCCCCGAGTTGATTTTTTGCTCGTAGTCTTCCATCTCCTCCTCTTCTCGTCCTCCAATTTATGAATTAAAAATCATACAATATGCTGATAAAGACAAAGAAAATATATGTAAAAAAAGTGCAGTAATCCAGGTCTTTTACTATATCATTCTATAACACAAGCTAGTGCGATAACATTCTTAAATTATAAACTATATGAGCAATGTTTGATAATTCTCTATGGACACCAGTAAATAAGCTAAATAACAAAGATGAAAAAGAATAAAACCTTTGACAATAAAACTCTTATCCATGAATATTTAACTACATATTGGATAAATTATATGGCAAGCAAAAAGTAAGCATATAAACTTGATATGCATTTACTGTTCAAAATAATCTGCATCTGATGTTCAAATTCTCTCTCTCTCTCTCTTTTATTTTCTCTCTATTTATTTTATTTTCTCTCTATGTATTTTCTTTTCTCTATATATATTTTATTGTCTCTCTCTATTTTATTCTTTCTCTCTCTATTTCATTTTTTCTATCTCTATTTCATTCTGTCTCTAATGCACTGTTTCTCTCTCTATTTCATTCCCTCTCTCTCTCTTCCTTTCAAATGAAACCATGCAGTATATATCTTTACATTTTATTTCTTAATATATTTGTTATAATT
>NW_027214013.1:0-15000 GCF_042767895.1 Penaeus vannamei | reverse complement strand
TGGGATTTTTTTAATATAACATTTTGATTCCATTAGATCAATAGCATATATTTTTACCACATAAACTTTGTGTGCAGGACACTGTGAGCTCAATTTGTAATACACAATTTTACATTTTTACTTTATTGCAATTTTCTTAGTATTCATTTGATCAGCTTATGTCAATTTTGTAATAGTGTAATATTATTATATTGAACCTTATGAAATAGATATGCCAAATAGGAGAAAAATGTCCCATGTATGAAGAAAAGAAAAGAAAAGAAAAAACATATTTCACTTTTTTTTAACCCATTTATGATGGGTATCCTACATATGAGACACCCGTCAAAAAATAAAAATTGCTGGACATCCCACCAGTGTAACGCTGTATCGGGGCTTGCTCTCAGACTCAGCAACAGTCCGTGGCCAGCCGTGGTCAGTGTCCGGGCCAGCCCCAAGTGCAAATTTTATAGCCATCCAGAAACTTTTATTTTTGGCTTCAAAATATACCAGCGTTAGTGGGTTAAGATGACTATATTGTAATGAACATATTAGTCAATTTATCAGCTAGTGGAATAGATGTACCAAATAGAACTTTATAGGAGACAAAAAAAAATCTCTTATTAAAAAAAGAATAAATTAGTATTATATCTGAATCTAGAATAGTCTTAAACTAAGAAATATAATCCAACTTGATCTTAGAGGAGCTACTTTTGTGGATGCTGGTGCTCTTTTGATATCTTCTAAGCTGAAAATAGTTCAATTGGGCCACAACCTTACACCATAAACTGTGCAGTTGGGTTCTTGTTGTCATACCCGCAGTGTGCAATTATCTGCATAAAGAAAAAATTCTCAAAATTATTTTTCTATGGTCTAAGATGAATTTTTACTGTTATAAGATGAAAGATTGCATGGAAAGTATAGCAAAACCAAGTATTAGTTAATTATTTACCTTAGTTCAGGTACATTGGAGTAGTAAAGTTGCTTGTGTTACCAAACATTATTTCAAGATAAATATGGGAGCGAAATATAGGCCACCAAGTTTTAAAATAGCCTTCATATCATATGATATAAGTCGTAGTTACACACTGTTTACACAGCTTACAGGTTAAGAGACTGGATGTAAAAGCTACATTCAGGGTGGAACAGTGCTGGGCCACCAGAATCACCCTTGAGAGTTAGAGAGTGCTGGCTTGTTCCATGTGCTGCCTTTGTGAAAGGCAAAGTAATTGATCGGATAGAGTTCACAGTTTTCATACACAGTAAGACCCATTCAGCTCATGCCACGGGTTCCCACCCACTGAGTTCACGACAACCAAAGGAATGTAGTTCATATTGTAAGGTAATCATAACAAACTTGTAAGTAACAGCTTTAGTGACATGTAGAAAACAGGGCCAGTTGTTACAACATTGAGTGAATCAGACACTAATGTTCTAATGCCAAGTTTTCCCAAAAGAAAAACCTATGGTACTATAGATGATATATATATTGCATATGTATAATTATGATGTAATCTATTACTCAAATAACATTCTAGGAATAGCATCACAAACATAAGTTCTCCTACCATTTACAGTCATTGCAATAATAGAGGCCACCTACAATAGGCTTAGATTGCCTTGGCAGGTTTCTGTACCACCTGGTATTTGGCGTTTTTTTCTTTTTTTCTTTTGTTGCATGCCTCAGGACATTTGACTCTTATTCATAGTAAGAATGGGTTACATCTAGCATTCATAGGAACATTGTTAAACACAGCTATATGTGTTATTTGCTGGCCTAGAAGACATCAAAATAAAAAAGTCCCAATTACCAATACACCTATATCAGTGATGGAAGACAGAGTACTGAAAGTGTGAAACATAATAAGCAGGTTAAGTGAGTTATTCTGAGGTATAGCCCACCTTCATCAAGCATATGCTCAGTTTTTATTAGTAGTAATACTACAAATTCAGTGATTTGTTATTCCGTTACTGTTGAAGTGAGCCAATTTGCAGTTATTGAGAAACATTAAGTGAAAGTTGCTGATTATTCTTTTATATGCCCAGAATTACAATCCAGTTTGAAGTAAAATAATGGGGTGGTTACACAAGTGCTTTATCACATCAAAAACCTGATAATATGTATGCATCCAGATTCTCTTGTCCATGAGCTGGTTAATCAGTGTACAAATGAACAGCAGAGAAACTGTACTTTGAATTAAAGTTAATGATTATGTGGTTTTGTTTACATAATTGTGTTTTGGCATGAGTGACATTTTAAAAAATTATTATAGATATGCCTTTCTCTCCCTGCTTTCATTATATTACACCTATTTGTGAAATAGTGAGTTCCACAAGTCCTCTAGTAGTGCTAGACATATTCACAGATTCATATCTGTCTTGACAGTCTATAATTCTGTGCAGTGACAAATGCAATATGTAACGTTTTGTTCTTTTTGTCATTTTATATTATTTTTGTATTATTCAATATTCTGTAACACACCCTGCACCACTGGTCACGGTAGGTAGAATTAGGAACTTGAGCATGAAAATATTATTCTCCCTGGAGCTGGTACCCTTGTTTGGTAGTGGAAATAATACTAGAGCCCTTTTCTAAATGCCCACTGAATCCAATCTTTCTACAAGAGCATTTCACACTCATAACAAGTCATTCCCATCACCCTGACCCTTCAACTGAATTTTTGATTTTTCAAGGTGGCATATAGGTTTTTCATGATGACTGATGTCACTTGGATCCAGTAGGTTAAAAAGGTGTATCTTATAGTTAAGGTTGTATTGCTTTTTGTGAAATAGAACTTATTTTTATATCTGATTTGCATTGATGCCACATCTCAAAGGTAATGCTGGTAATAGTATTAGCATGTAAATCATTATAGACCCTATTTTGATAATATATTGTAATAGCAAGTTATGCTAAATATGGCAATAAATCTTACTGATATCACAACGGTAATAGTACATATTTATCATATTCAAATATGATGTGGTATGCCTGTGTTTATTGTCATTGCATCAATTGAAAAGGCAGGCAACACTATTTATGTTTTTTTGATAAAATACAGTAATAAAAACTTAGGAAACGCCTTAACTAATGTTTGATAATTCATGAAAAGGGGCCTCGAAGCTTTTCTTATTATTTTCAAAGCAAAATGATCTTCAACAGAGGAAAATTTACTGAAAAACAAATCTAAGACAGTCCTTACGTTTGTGGATAGAATATAGTTATAAAATATAAGAAACAACTAAATTAATATATGACAATCAATCAAAAGGGTCTTCCAAGTTTTTTCTATCCTATTCGATGCAGAATTATCTTCAAATTTGAGTAAATTTGCATTGTAGTTTTAAAATACAGTCCTTATGTGTGTAGGACACTTCCACACCTGTCCTAAAACTTACCTGAATCATAGACATATGTAAAGATAATTCTGGTTGAATATGTTTGAAAAAACTTGGAAGACTGTTTTTATTGATTATCAAATGCTGATTTAGTTGTTTCTTATATTTTACGGCTATTTTCTATTCACAGATATAATTACACGCAAGTAATGTCTTAAATTTATTTTTATGTTAATTTTCCTCTGTTGAAGATTATTCTCCTTTGGGAATAATAAGTAAAGTTTGGAGGCCATTTTTGACTAATTGTCAAACATTAATTGAGCCATCTCCTACATTTTTATTGCTGTATTTAAAAAAAAGAAATAAAAAAAAAATAAAAACAAATAGCTTCACCCGCCTTTTCAACTGATGCAGTGACAATAAACGCAGGCAAGCCAATAGGAAAAAACAATGTTATTTTTTATTTAAAAGTACCTGAAGGGATCAATGATACCTTTATCATAATGATAGTAATGTGAACAGTATGCTAAAATCATGTATATGAAGCAAATAATATGATATACACAAAGACAAGGAAAAGCAATTTACATTTTAATCCTTTGTCATGTAGTCTTGTCAGCTGGCAAAATAGCCTACACTTGTAGACAAAAAAAAATAGAATAAAATCCCATAATGATTTAGTTAGCGGTAAGAAATAGGGTAATTGCATAGAGATATTCAAGGGCTTTTTATTCTCTCAGCCAAAGAAAATATGATGCCCCATGGAGGAGTCTGTTTTTTGTTTTAATTTTGTTTAGGTATTTTTCAATATAATTTCAAAGTTGTGCTATCCTTTCCTTTTATTTGGCCTAGTGAGGTTTTCCTTGCATTACAAAATGGGCTACAAGAATGCAAGAAGTCATAGATGATGATAAAATCTTCACTGAAATTTGTGAAAATAACATTGATAACATCAGTAATATTGATACTTTTACTATTAAAAATAAAGATCTAAATGATGGGTTGATGGATGGGTGATGCAAACTTGCCATCATGAGGGTGACGAAAAAGACACAGCATGAATGCACAAATCTCTTAGAGTGTGATTAGACTCGATTAGTGCTTAGAAAGGGGCTTTAGAATTATTCCCATCAATAAACGAAAGTGGAATGTAAGGCGTGTAAGCCACGGCTGTAAGAGTGCCAGCTGCAGGAAAGACGCCATTTCCATGCTGTGCACCATATTCCTGGCCACTGTGACCTCTGGTGCAAGTTGTGTTGTGAAAAATTGTAAATTGAGAAAAAAGAGATATGTTTTACAAAAAAACAAAATGTTCCTTTTTTCTTCTTTTTTTCTATATTTCTTTCTTTCTTGCACTGAGTTATTTACTCCATAGAGAGATGATATGAAGTCTGTGCAAGGAAAATAAGCTATTACCATCCGGATAAAGCAAATCAAAAGACAAATATGGACATTGGAAAATGGCAGAGGAACTAAAAAAGGGTTTACGCAAAATAACTTTGCAAAGTGTTGGAACAGAGTCTTGTCACTGCTCATGAGTGTTCATGCGGTCCTGGCCTATGCACTGCATGCCTGGAATACCGGCTACTTACATAACCTACTGCCCATATTTTTGACAGTGATTTCTGTGACACAACTAGATCCAATGGGTTAATGCCTAAGGCCCAGGCATGCGCATATCAAACTTGTATGATTGGTTGCTGGGGATAGGGCAAAGGATTAAGGCATAAAGGGTAATGTTTGTGTTTGTGAAGGTGCTTGTTTGGCTGTTGTCAGTGAAAGTTTGAAGTATTCTTGTTTTGATGAAGTGTTGTGGTAGGCTGTTCCAGTCGGGTGTGGTAAACGGGAAGTATGAGTGCTTGTTAGAATCGGTATTGTTTGTGGTATGTAAGGAACTTATTATTATTGTAAGTCTGTGTGCTTGTCTTCGTGTCTTGAGCAGGTACATGATTATCTGTTTTTTTATGTGAATGGGTATATCAGGTGTAAGCATGTAATTGCATATAATAAACCTGACTGTCCTAGTGTTGACCTGTCTAGGAGTCCCATACAGCAGTACAATACTCTTGTGCATACATTTGTGTTGTAAGCTGTGTTGATGGATGGTGTACAATTATGTAGGTTTTTTATTAGGAACCCCAGTGTTCTGTGTGCTTGGTCATCATGAAGGCATTGTGCGTGTTAAAGGTGAGATTGTTAGTGAGGTGTACGCCAAGGTATTTGTAGGATGTTGTAGGTGTCAGTTGCTGGTTTTATAGAGTGTAGGTGTATTGTAATGGTGTATGTGGTCTGGTGACATGGAGTAGTTTGCATTTGTCTGGTCAGAAGGCCATTTGCCATGACCGTTCCCACTGTTAAAGGGTTTCTATGTCATGGAGGAGTCTACGCTCATCTTCAGTGTTAATTGGTTGAAATAAAAGGTGTGAATAGCAGAAGGTTGTTAATGTACAGAAGGAAAAGAAGGAATAGTGCCTTGCAGTATGGAGAAGAGACGGGAACAGTCAGAAAATGCACCATCAAACAGGATCCATTAGGTCTTAAATGTCAGAAAAGTAGTGATCCCATGAAGAATTGGTCCTGTGATCCTGTAGTACTGTACTTTAGGTGTCAATTTGTTTGTGAGGGACTTTGTTGAAGGCTTTGGCCAAGTCGAGTCAGTATGGCATCAAATTGTTTTGCGTCACATCAGTCTAGTTGTTGGGCAGTGTCATGATGGGTTGTGATTAGTTGTGTCTCACATGATTGATTGGGCTGAAAATCGTGTTGTGTGTCTGTAAGGATGTAGTATGTGTTTGTATGGTTCTTGATGTGTCTGTATGTTATATGTTCAAAAATTTGGAACCGATCGATGTAAGGGAGACGATGCAATAATTAGTCAGATCTGTGTGATCACTGTCGTGGAAAAGGGGATCATATTTGCACAAAGACAGTCCACAAGTAGGATGGTTGAGATGAGCGATTAGTTGAAAATATATTATAACATAGTAACAAGGACAGGGGTGCAGGACTTCAGGATTAAGGCAGGGATTTTGTCTAGTCCAGTAGCTTTGAGCCCAATGTTTTCAGCAGTTTTTGAATGCTGTTAGTCAATATGTCAACCGAGGGATTGGAGGGTAAGGGTTGTGTGGCATGTATTTGCATCTTCATGTATGAAAACAGATTGGAAGTGTTTGTCGAGTAAAAGTGTTTTGTGTTCTGGGTCAGTCCCAAGAGTGTTGTTGATGTCTTTCAAGGCTGTGATTGCGGTAGTCTTGTCTGTGCTACATGAAGAACTTCAAGAGGTGTTTACGGTTGTTTCTGTGACATTGTTTTTAAGGATTTGAAATCCGTCCAATTTTCTGAAGTGCTGTATGTTCACAAATGTCTGCCTGACATGTGTGTGTGTCTGCCTAAAGTTTTTTTCTGTGGTATATGTTTTTTAAAGGATGTGAGTATGGTGTGCTTAACCTAGTGCTGACAGGTAAAAATGTTTGGCAAGTGGACGTAAGAATAGGATTGTTGGCGCACATTGGCAGTTTCCCCTGTTTGCACCCGGCTTGATCGGAAGTTTGCGAGTGACATTTAGCACCTAAAAGCTTTTATTTTGCTATAATTTATAAAAGTATTGAAATTTGAAGGTTTTACCTTCATTATAGGTGCCATTGCCTAAAATCTTTAGCATATAAATGAAGCCGCTAGTATTGGCGAGCCAGTGGTGCGGGAATGGGCATGATACGATGCCATCCGTGTTTTGCTCCTCAGCAGCCATGGCATGTACGTATGTGCCACCCGTCGGCTACGGGTTAAGGCTATTCTCATTAGAAATGTAAGGTCTTGTGTAGGGATCTTTATAGTAGTCCATGCTGTAGTTGGTGGAAAAGAGATGACATATTTGAATGTACTTAGATAATATTCTTTCTTCAGATATGAATATTTTACTCTAGATAACAGGATATTGCATTTTATCATCCTTTTCCTCTGTTCTATTTTCTCTCTTTTTCCTCTGTCTCTGTTTTCTGGTATTTAGTTTTAAGCTTGTGTATTTTTTGCCAGGCCGTCGGAAGCCACACACACTCTCCCTAGGGCTGCCAGAAGACCCAGAGAGTGAGGGTCTCCCCTTCCTAGCCCTGGAGTGGGACTCGCAGTTCCCTTCCACACCAGCTCAAGAAAATGGTCAGTCGCCAGATAACAATAACTTCCTGAAGGGGAAAGATGATGGGGAAGATGAGAAAGAGGATCGACTTGGAAGTGAAAATTTCAATGGGCAGAGTGCAAGTCATCACAGCTGTTATTCCTTGGAAAACGACAAAGAAGCAGGTAAGTTAAGCTTGATAGCTGTAACTAGACTTGTCTTCAGGGATCTGACATGCTGCAAAGTTTTTTTTTATTCCATGGTTAAAGAAGACTTATCCTTGATGGGTAGCCAGATTTGTTGATTCTGTTGTTCAAGGTTTAAAAAAACTTTCACCAGTATTCTTTGACCACAGGGTCCTTTAGTAGGATGTGTAAATTACCTAAAACCAAATAGCTAAGGCAGGAAAAGTCCTTTTTCTACCAGTTGTTAAATATGCAATGACAGTTTTTTCTACTTATTAAATGGTAACAGAAGAAAAAAAGAAATGTGTTTGCAAGATCTGGAGAATTAAGTTTTTTGGATATGTAAATCTAAGATGTAAGAATTGATGTTATTACACTGTATATCATTTGTTAGTTTGTTTTTATTTTTAGTAGTATCTTAGATATTATTGAATGATATGCTCCTCTTGATTGTGGCTGTCATTGAAGCTGTATTATTTATAAAAAAGACTGCTCACTTACATTAAGAAGGTAGATTTGATGGATTGTTCATTACCTCTTAGTTTCATGCCACTTACTCTGTGAGGTGTTTTTTTCTTTCTTTCTTTCTTTCTATCTTTCTTTTTATCTTTCTTTTTTATCCTTGTTCCAGTAAACACACTATCCAAAATATACCAAATTCACAGGAGTAAAATGTTGATTCTTTTTTTCAGGTGTTTCTGGCTTCACCAGAGGGAGTAATGGGGAAGAAAGTAATACCAAAGATCAGAGTAAAAAGGAAGAAAAGAAATTGGAAGAAGCGGGGGACAACGGGGGTGGAGGGAGTCAAGAAGGCTATAGTGGCGAGGGAGGAGGAGGAGGCGATGGTGGGGGAGGTGGAGAAGGGGGAGGGGATGGCGGAGGGAACGACGACAAGAATGGGAAAGAAGCGAAGGAAGAGGACGAGGAGAGCAGCCACGAACCATCTAGTGATTCAAGCGAGGGGTAAGTTTTGCCTTCTTTCTGCTAAACCCTATAAAATGCAATTCTTCAGCTTGTCCCCGACCCCAACCACAATTTTCATCTTTTACCAAACACAGGGAAGACATGTCTTGTGCTCCTATGTCAGTTAGTCACTGAACTGTTGAAAATCTAGGTTGAAATAGTTATCTCTTTTCATTTAAAAAAATGATGTACTTTTGTATGTACAAACTAGAAGCTCAGCCATGCCAGGAGGCATGAAATTATCAAAGTTTAAATGTTACTCCTTGTGTATGAAAGAAAAGGAGAAACCTTTACAAAAATAGGTGATTATAAGACATGTAATTGATGGAATACTTATTTATTATAATTTTGTAAGTAATCAATCATTTATATTTATCATAAATTTATGTATGCATTTGCCTCGCTGCCCATGCGCGGCCCAAAATCTGGGCATTAAGCAAATTTGAATGGCAACTCTCCCAGGTGTATGGCTTGTAGGTCAAGCTAACAAGAACCATCTTGTGCTATGTCAAGACTCAATGCCTCCCCTCTGCAATATTATAATATCTTTCTTTTTCTCTTTTTTGACATTTTCAAAGGGTTATTTGTCATTTGATATGCTATATCAAGATGACAATGGACTGTTTAGTTTACACAGACTCCATATCATCTCTCAAGGTAGTCTTCAACTCTGTACACATTTTTTTGATATTTTCATAATCAATTCTTGGTAATACACCCTTTGTTGCCTGTCATAGTGGTTAGGAATAGAATCCTGAGGATAGAAATAGTGTCTACACTCATAGCTCACTGATGGTAAATTCCATACAAGTTTTCAGTTGGAAATAATGCAAGAGCCTACTGAGTCTAATCCCCCTTTAGGAGCTTTGTGCATTTGTGGCGAGTCATTCCCATCTCCCTGGCCATCAGCCAAAATACAAGATATTCCAGTTTCATGTAACAGTCTTTCAAGGTGTGAAAAGTAACAGAATGTGCTGGTTGCTCACCTCTACCCCTTTTATCCCCATGCTGTACTTGATGATGCATTGTCTGGTTGTGCTTACCATTGTGACCATCTTGCTGTTGTAGACAGATGAAAGTATCACTGAGTATTTTGTCTAGGTACTGAAAGCACAGCTTGCTAGGTGGTGTCCATGTAGCTTCAACCTCTTGATGCCTCCAAGTCCTATAGCATAAACATCTTCATTTAACCTTGCAGTGTTAAGGCTGTGCCTGAATTGGAGGAATTGGATACGGGCATATGAGCTGTACCAGCTAGTATACAGCATGTACCCTTTTCTGAACAAGTGAGATGCCTCAAAATAAGGGCCCTTATAGCAGCTGGCAGCATGTCTTGTATTGGCCTGTGTATGTCTGAAAATCATACATGTAACCATTTATTCACAGTTGGCATCAAGTATGATGCCATGGCACAGCTCGGCCTAAATTAAGGGTGGCACTGCATAATGAGATATTGGCTTATTCGATGGATCTCATCTTTCTTTGATCATAACATTATTTGTTTGGTGTCACTATTAGATGCAACCACTTACAATGAAGGGAAATCTTCAATATTTCAAAAGATTTATGTATGAAATAAGGCTAAAAGCTGTAAGGTGCCTAATGTTGTGCTTGAATTACTTAACGAGCAGGATGTGAACTGGGGAAAATGCTACTTGCCAATTTTTGATACTATGGTAAGTAGATTAACCTGTGTTAAGACCATGACACAGCAAAACTTAGTTTACATTTAATCTGTACCTTGATGTCCTAGGAACACAGGCCTCTTGAGTATCTCTGTTAGTCAGTACATTTGTTGGTGAGTTACAGTATGAATATCCATCAGTAGCTGGAGTGGGAATAGGTGTGTTACTATGCTTCATTGGTCATGATTTATTTCTGAAGGTGTGTAAAAGAGGGAACAGACTGCAAAATGGTGGCATACCTGAGAAGATAAAAAAATAGAAAGTAGATGAAATAGCCAATAGATTGGTTAGATCAGGAATTGATTCTATTTTATGACCCACTCCTGGATTTGGACCGGGAACAAAAAAAAATAAAAGGGGGGAGAACCCAGAACACCATTGTGTCAAGGGGAGGATGCTAATTATTTATTGATTTGGTATTTTTGCACACTGTGCATGTTAAGATTATGCATTTGGAACTTCATAACATTTTTCTTATTATCCTTTTTAATGTCTGTTATTTTGTGAACTTTTAGTGGATGATCAGCTGAAATAACCATGATAAATCAGAAAAATGATAATTTAAGTGAATTAGTTTATTTTCTATGGTAATTGTAAACCCATTACCGCTGGTATATTTTGAAGCCGAAAATAAAAGATTCAGGGTGGCTACAAAATTGGTGCGTGGGGCTGGCCTGGACTCTGCCCGCACGCCGGCCGCAGCCTGCTGCTGTGTGGAGCATGAGCCCCGATAGAGGGTCACACTGGATGTTTTTTATGTGGGACATCCGTCGTTACTGGGTAACTTGTATAATCATCGATACTCTCAAGTGTCTGCAAACAGTGACTATGTTTTTATTTTTCCCATAGGCTGCAGACCACAAGTGCTGGAGAAGAGAAGAGCAAACATGAGGACCCAGAAGAGATGGAAATAGACGTTGCAACTGGTTAGTACACTAGGTTTTAATTTCCTTGATCATATTAATTTTTTTTTTTCTCTCTCTCTCTTCTTCTTCTCCTCCTCCTCTTCCTTCTCCTCCTCCTCCTTCCTCCACCTCCTCCTTCCTCCTCCTCCTTCCTCCTCTTCCTTCTCCTCCTCCCTCTCCCTCCTCCTCCTCCTCCTCCTCCTCTTCCTAGGATAAGGACTGTGAGATATATATATATATATATATTATTCAATGATAGACTTATTGGATTATCATTACTTCCTTTTTCTTTCTCAGTTCATTCTGTTAATGAATTTGCTATATGGAAGCAGATACTTATGATTAGGTTGACAGATAGATTAAGTATTTGAATGGCATATACATTTTTTTATAAAGAAGGATTTTAATCAGTCATCAATGTAAGAAAGTCATACTGAAAGCATGAACTTGAATATAAGTGGGATCAATTACAACAGGCATGATCTTATGGGTAAAAATGTTTTCAGATGTGTCCTTTTTTTGTCTTTCCAACAAGCAAGCAAGCATTAGACCTAATATTCTTAAGTTACTTAATCTTTGCTTATCTGTGCTAGGTGGTGTTGAAATTGGTTCACAAGGGGATATGTTTGCTAGTCAAGAAGTTGCTTCTCAGGAAGTTGCCCAGCCAAGAGGTAATTATGTAGTACTCGTGGACATTTTAGGTACTCTTGTATCGGCACAGAGAGACAGCATGATTATTGTGAAGTGATTTGTGGAAATAGTTTGATATATTCATAATTAAATTGATATACAAATCAAGAAACTGAGACTTAACTAAGATTTTAATACTCTCAGTTTCGGTTGTTGGTGTACATTTCTAGGTGTATCATCTGTATTATGGTTGTTTAATTTCTTTTTTCTACTGTATGGACTTACATGGTTGTTTTCTACAAAAAGCAGAAGTGTCAGGATTGACACTAACTCCGGCCACATCTATGCCGATCCTCCAGCTGTCACAGGGAGAGGAAGAGGAAGAGGAGGATGTTCCTCCACCTCCAGAGAAGTAAGTGTAGAGTTTGAAAGATACAGTTAGTTTATCATTTTTGATTATGTGATTTTAGTTTTTGAGATTCAGAATGATAAGAGTGAATTAGTAGATTTGGATTGTCGAATACTTTTTGCTCTATCAGTTACTTGTTTTATTATTGTTAAAGATATTTTACATATTAACCATCTATGTCATGAGAGAATGTGGCCATTGATTGTGTATTGTCATATTCTCTAGGTTCCTCTCAGGCACTCCATCTGCATCTCTGTCCCTTGGATCATCGCAGCCAGCTACATCTACATCACCCACAAAAAGGAAAAGGGCAGAACTGGAAGATCCTTCGTCAGAGACGGAACACTCACAAATTCCTTTAAAGCAAAGACGAATGGATGAGGGAAGCAGTGACTCTGGTGAAGACAGAGTAATTGTAGACTACACAACATTAACCAGGAAAGACGTGGAAATCAGTCCAAAGCAACAGAAGCCCCCACCAAGAGTTGTAAAACCAACCCATCTCTTGGCAGCTGCAAAACGAATTACCTTTAGTTCTGAAGAATTACAGATGTGTACAGAGAGGGAAGATCCCCTGAGACAGCTACCTGTAGATACAGAAGAAGAAGAAAGTGAGCAAGAAAAAGATCTTCCAGTGAGACAACCAGTTGATACAGAGGCAGAAAGCAGTGACTCTCAGAAAGTTAGTGACGAAACTAAGAAAGGAGACACTGCATTAAAAGCTACATCTGATAGTGAGTGTGAAGATAGCGATATTGAAATTCTGGATGATAAGGATCGTAGTATAGAAGTTTTATATGAAAAATCTAAAGGCAAGAGCTCTCTTGAACAAGATATAGGATCCCAAGACTTCAGCCTCATGTTATCTGGTGCTGATCATGAGTCAGAGTACGCACAAGCAGGACAAAGATTTTCTGAGGGCCATATCCTAACTGAAGAAGCAGAAAGCCAGTCACAAAGTTTACTGTCAATGACAGAATCAGAACATCTTCAGTGCCATGACACCTTGTCTTCAAGCAGCAGTGAGAGTAGTCAGCATGCTCCTGAAACACTAGTAGGTAGCATGCCAGCTACCCAGCTCGAGGGAATTTGTCAGCCCATGGCCATTTCACAGCCAAACATTGATCCTCTCATATCATTACCAATTTCTTCTTCTACAAGAGAAAAGGAAAAAGATTCTGATAGTAGGGGGGAAATGTCTCCAAAGGAAAAAGATAATGAAGAGGAGGGAAGTAAAGAAAAGTCTGAGTCACAGAAAACAGCTGAGAAAGTTGATGAAGGAAGTCAAGTGGCTTCATCCATGGATATTTCACAAAAAGTGGAAACAGCAAGGCTTAAGATGCCTGAAATATTTACTCCAGCCTCCCAAGATTATGAGGTAGCAGAGGAGAGTGAGTCAGTATTTACAAAGGCAACCAAAGTAGCCCAGGAAAGAGCAGAAAAAGAAAAGAAGAGGATGGAAGATGAGAAGCAAACCCAAGAGACAGTAGAGAAGATTACAAGTGCAGCTAGTGCATCATTTGAAAGTCTAGGAACATCACCAATAGAAGAAGGGCCCATTAAAGAGACTGAAAAATCCATAATCGAGTGCAGTATGACGGGAGATTCCAATCAGTCTACCCCAGTTTCCAGTTTACAGCCTACACGTTCTTCACATTCCACCCCAGTTACAAGTCAACCACAACGCAAACTCTCTCAGAGTGCCACTCTTTTTGGCTCGGGTAACAAAGAATCTGCTCTTAGTTCTAGTCAGTTAAGTGGATCACAGCAAGTTTTAGCAGAAGAAACTGATAGTGAAGATGAAGGACAACTCAAGCGCAAAAGAAAAAAGCTTCGTCCCACAGCAGAGTCGGAGCAGCCAGGGAAAACAGTGTCGCGAGCATCTAATGTCAAGGCAGAATCCAGAAAGACCTCCACTCCAAACACCAGCCAGGGAGTTAGCCTTAACATCTCGGGTGATGGAAGTAGTTACATTGATAAAGAGCAAGCTGGAATCCTGTCTGGTGTTGAGACCTCAAAGTCACATAATTCCTCATCAGAGCAGTCAGGAGCTGTCAAATCACCAGATCAAAGTGCTTCACCAGGAAGGAGGGCAAGCACTCCAGACACAGAACTTCTTCCTGATTTGGAAAGAATTCACTCGGTTGAAGAGCTGCAAAGAGCAGGATTTAAAATCAATCGACAGCTAGACCCAGCAGAAGTTATAGAATACATTCATCCTGTTACAAGAGATACAATATATGTCACAATTGTCCATGACGTTGGTGATCTGGAAGCTATAACTATTTCTAAATTGCACTTCAAGCCTGCATCGGAGTCTGGGAGTGGGAGTGGTGGAAGTCGAAGCAGTAGGATATCTGATGTGAGTAGCATATCCCGCACTACATATTCTTCTTCGGGTTATTACGGAGACAAAAGTTCATCTTCATCAAATTCATCTCGCCGCACTTCCATGTTTTCAACAGCAGAGTCTTCAAGATTATCAGTTGGTAGTGTTGTTACTGTCTCATCACCTCCAAGAGACATACAAATTATTGCAGAGCACAGTAAAAAGGATCTTCCGTCTCAAAAGGCTCAAGATGATGGATTTTTTCGTGTTCCAGCTGCACATCCTCGAGCCCAGGCTAGTGTAAAATTACCTGACACATCACAAAAAGTAACTGAACAGATTCTGCAGATTCCTGTCCCTCAAAGGTTGGCTGCACAGAAGGCATTAGCTGCCACAAAAAAGTCACCACCTTCATCATCATCAAGTACTGACAGTAAAATGCCATCGTCAGATAAACCAAGGAGA
>NW_027214012.1:7500-12500 GCF_042767895.1 Penaeus vannamei | reverse complement strand
CCCTCCGCACCCTCCCCACACCCCACACCACTCCCCTGCACCCCCTCCCGTTTACCCCAAACTTCCCCCAACTCCCCTTCCTGCCCCCTCCCCTTCCTGCCCCCTCCCCTTCCTTCACTCCTTACAGACCCTCCCCTTATCCCCCCTCTTAACTCCACTCTCTACTCCCTTCCCCCCCTCCCTCCCAATCCCCTCTCCACTAGCCCCTACACTCTGACTCCTTCCTTCTCCCCCTCCTCTCACACCCATCCTTATCCCTGTCCCTTCCCCCTGTCCCCTCCCTTCCTCCCCATCCCCCTTCCCTCACCCCTACCCCCTACACTTTAACTTTCCCCTCCCCCCTTCCCCCTCCCCTACCACAACTCCTTTCCCCTCCTCTACTCCCCTCACCCCCTTCCCCCTTCGCCACGAGATGGGGTTCCTCTCTCGCAATCTGTTTTCCGGTTGGCGAATGCGGGTATTTCGGGAACAAAATTCCATCCAGAGATTGCGTAAATCTTCGGGTTCTGGGGCGAAGCTCGTAATGGGGAATGGGGAGGGGAGGGGAAAGGGAGGTTGGGAGAGGGAGATGGGAAAGGGGTAAAGGAGGTTGGGGAAGGGGATGGGGAAAGGAGATTGGGAAAAGAGATGGGGAAGGGGAAGGGGAAGAGAGGTTGGGAGAGGGAGATGGGAGAAAAGATGATTGGGTAGGGGAAGGAAGATGGGCAAGGGGAAGGGGGGATGGGGAAGAGAGGTTGGGAGAGGGAAACGGTGAAGAGTTTTTGTTATTATATACATAGTGACATTACAGTACATATAAATATAAGTCAAACATAGAATCAATGGTAGTACATATAAATCTTGTCTATTCTTATATAGTATTTAAGATGTCCCTTTAATTTCTTTTTGAATGTATTTCTGAATTTTTCTTATATTAGAATGTAGTTTGTTCCATATCATGGGTCAGCGTGTTAGTGTCTGTCGTGCTCCTATGATCTTTTGCCATATAGGGACTTAACCTGTCTTGTTTGAACACAGGCTGTGCTACCTAGAGTTGAAAGGGTTAAAAGCCTTTTTGTTTAAAAACCTTGGCTCATTTTTGAATGAGTATGCAAGCATCATAGTTGCATTTATGTTGTATTTTTAGCCAACTTAGTTTGTTTATGTGATGGGTAATGTGGTCAAACTTTACGTTACCAAGTGCTACTCTGGCAGCAAAGTTTTTAATTTTTTAATTTTCTGAATGTGAGCTTTGTTTGTTTTACCCCATATTCTTGAGCAATGGTTAATTATACTGAGAAGTAGTGTTTGTATAACAGATATTCTAGTTTCAAAAGGAATTTTATTTTTGATCTGGCTAAGGTAAATTAGTGTGCTCATTACTCTTCCGTGGATGTTGTCGACGTGGTTCTAGGAGGAAGGACCTGACACCTGGTGATGAGTTGCGTCGTCTCGCTGGCGATTGGGCTCGAGTTCCTTCTGGTTGTTTTTCTTCTTGTTTTGTTTTTCTTAAAGCTTCGCCTAGGCGTTACTTGTGTGTATACTTCGATTTTACTCTTGACTTGTGGGGTGTTCGAGGACTGCTGAGGTGTCTTGGTCCTCGGGGAGGCTGGCGAGTCAGCAAGGGCGCACGCCCGCTCGCTCGCTGCGGGCGGGGAGAGGGGGGGGGGGATGGACAGATAGACGAGAGGGGAAGGGAGCTGGGAGGGTTTCTGGCCGCGGGGTCAGTGGGCAGGGAGGGTGTGGAGGGGGGTTCTGGGGTAGAGGTGGAGGACATTCTGATAGGGGGAGAAGCAAATGGGAAAGATTGATAGGTGGATTGGTCAAGGACAGGGGAAGGGAGGGCGGATGGGATTCGGTAGGACGGGGAGGGGGGGGGGGTTGTCGTAACATCTGCTGCTTCTTCGCATTCCTGCTCCTGATCTATCGGAGAACATTCATATTAACAAATCTATTTTGTTTTCCAACAAACTGTCAATGTTGAAGGAAGGCTCTTGGTGTGTCTGTTTCCTGATGTCTAGTCTTTTGGAAGAAAACAAAATGGGTAGAAATACCTGTGTTTTTTGGCGACTTCCAGTCCGTGGTTGAGGTGTCAGTTCTTGTTGGGAACACCAGGTTTTCACTATGAACACAGTGGTCAGTCATAGTTGTGCACAATAATGTTTATCATCTTTGTGTCCATTGTTGTGCTTCTAGGTTTCCTAGAGTCTGATAGGTTGAGCACGATATCATGGGCCTGTTCCATCTCTTCCGGACCAAATAGTTTTTCAAACGGATCTCAGACAAGCAATCTAGCCCACACTTTTTCCGTGGCAACAAAGCATAGGATGGTGTTCAGCACTATTAATACATTGCCGATTTGATCGATTTTTTTGTTTTGCTTTCAATGTTTTCACTGCTTGCCCTGTCTTCACTGATGCCCCCATTACCCTGGGTGGGGGAGCAGCCATTCCCCAGGCTGCCGTGGGAGTGCCCATCATCCTGAGTGGGGGGGCAGCTTTGCCCCGCGCTACCAGGGAGCCCGTGACCTGGGGCGGAGGTCCCATTACCCTGGGCTAAGGGTATCCTTTCACTCTGGGGATAAGAGGTGCTAGCTGCACAAGGAAGCACCGGAGTAGCTCCCGGTCGGCTCCTTTGATCCGGGGAGGGAGCCAGATTTCCCTCTGACGTTGCGGGACCACGGGATGCCATGGCTTGCTGCGCGGTTTGGCTGGTGCGGAGACGAGGTTGAACACGTCCGATCACCGCGACGGCGAGATTCAGAAGGGGGGAGGGAGGTTGGGTGAGGGGAATGGGGGTAGAAAGAGAAAGGGGAGAAAGTAGGAAGAGAGGAAGAGAAAAAGGGGGAGGGAAGGATCAAGAGAAGATCAAAGGGAAAGGGAAAGGAAAAGGATAGTGGAAAGGAAGAGGAAGAAAAGGGAGAAGCAGAAAAAAGAGCAAAGGGGAATGCAAAGTGTAAAGGGCGGAAGAGAAGTTGAAGAAGACAGAGAGAAAGTTGGAGGAGGACCGGAAAAGAAAGAGGAAAATGAAGAGTTTGGAAAAGAAAGAGGGAGGGAGACCAAAAGAGGATGAAAATAAGAAAGAACGTAAGAAGGGAGAAAGGGAAACGTGGAACGATGGAGTATATGAAAGAGGAAAGGGAAAGAGAAGGAAGAGGGGAAGGGAAAAAAGAAGACAAAAAGAAAATGAAGTAGGATTTAAAAAGAAACATGAAAGTAATGGATGTGAAAAAGAGATGATATTATTGTTGTTAATAATAAGCGTAACGCTAACAATGCTAATAGTACTGAAATTATGATGATAATGAAGATAATAACAATAAAGATAGTAATAATGATGTTGATTGTAATGAAAAAGTAATAATATTGATAATGATTACATAAATAAACTCCATCATTTTTCTCAAGCGCCATTGGTCTTGTGCGCTTTAAAATGGTGATAAAGATAATGATTATGATTATATCAGTAATAAAAGTAATAACAGCAACACCAACACCAACAACAACAATAATGATGATAATAATATTAATAATAAAATAATAATAATAATAAAAATGATAATGATAATAATAATAATGATAATAATAATAATAATAATAATAATAATGATAATAATAATAATAATGCTAATGATAAAAATAATAATGATAATAATAATAATAATAGTAATAAGAAGAAGAGCAATCTTGATAATGATGATATAACAAAGACAGCAATATTAACAAGCATCTAAAGTTGTCCCTATCTCGCAATGTTAATGAATCCTTAAAAAATGAATAAATAAATAAAAAAAAGATAACAATAATCCTATATCCAGATCAACACCAAAATCCAATGGCATCTAAGGTGATCTAAGACAGTGTTGTCCAATCATTTTCGCCTACTGTACCCTTTATTACCTTCCTGTACTGTTACATATCCCCCCACCCCCTACCCCCGGTCGGTCGGTGGGCTAAACAAACTGTTTTATTTAGGATAATGCAAATAATATGCTAATTATGAAAAGACTGCATTGCAGGAGTGTTGGTCAATAAATTCGAATTTAATATACGAATAAAAAAGATGATTCATAGAATATGTGATGTGTGTGTGTGTGTGTGTGTGTGTGTGTGTGTGTGTGTGTGTGTGTGTGTGTGTGTGTGTGTGTGTGTGTGTGTGTGTGTGTGTGTGTGTGTGTGTGTGTGTTCCTTATTTGTTCACGTACCCTTTTGATCTATGTTCCGTACCTCCAGGAGTACACGGACCCCAGTTTGGACAACACTGATCTGAGACACCGCGGAAAAAATCCCAAAAATCTGTTCATAACTTTTTGAGTTACCCCGCTAACCAACAAACGAACAGACGAACCAAGGAACGACCCAACCAACGTTCCCAAAAGCATAACCTCATAGACGAAGGTAATTACAACTCAACCGATAACGATATTGAGTCAATACTCACGATGGCACAGTCCAATTCGACAATAACGAACAAACTCTTTAACAACATTATAACAATGAGTCATCTCCTGCCTCCTCCTCCTCCTCAGGAATCTCTCAGAAGCAATTCATTAAGTCATTCATTAAAGCAGAAGGAGTCTGAGTACTTCCCTTGATTATAAACTCGAGGAAAACTAGAGTCGTTGATTACCTGTTGGGCTGCTTGCACACTTTGGGAGATGGAATGGTCATAATGAGGAATTGGTGAGGGGGAAGTTTGGCGAGGGGGGTGAGGGGAGGGGGAGATTAGAGGAGAGAAAGGAAGAGGGGAGAAGGGAGAGGGCAAGGAGATGAAGGAAAGGAAAGAGGGGAGAAGGGAGAGGACAAGGAGATGAAGGAAAGGAAAGAGGGGTGAAGGAGAGGAGAAGGGAGAGGGCAAGGAGATGAAGGAAAGGAGGGGTGAGGAAGGGAAGGGGGGAGTAGGGAGATGAAGGAAAGGAAAGAAGGGTGAAGGAGAGGAGAAAGGAGAGGGTGGGGTAAGTGGGCGTGGAAAAGAGTGGGGAAAGGGCAAAGAAAAGTGGGGAGAGGCGAGAAGGGAATGGA
>NW_027214011.1:0-7500 GCF_042767895.1 Penaeus vannamei | reverse complement strand
AAACGTCACCCTTCTGTTCCTCCCTTGATCTCCCTCCCACTAACCCCCCCATACCCCACCCTCCTCCTTCCCCCTTCTAACTCCAGCCCTCATCCCACCCCCCTCAAACCCCCCTCAATCGAACCCCCCACTTACATCTCCATTCACGAATGATCTTTTATAGCATTTTGTGTTTACTGACCGGTGAGCAAAGGGTATAATATCCCATGACAGTTAGTGCCGTTCGAGGACCCGCCCCCTTTTGGGCTTCTATGCGCTGTTAAAGTCACTGTGACAAAGACGATGAGGTCCTGGCAGTTGGCGTTGGGCGCTGGGGGGGGGGGGGGGGGGGGGGGGATGTGGGGACGAGAGGAGGAGAGGAGGGAGGGGGACGAGAGGAGGGGGGGATGTGGGGACGAGAGGAGGGAGGGGGGATGTGGGGACGAGAGGAGGAGGGAGGGACGGGACGAGAGGAGGGGGGGATGTGGGGACTAGAGGAGGGGGAAGTGACGAGGGGAGGGGGATGTGGGGACGAGGGAGGAGGGGGGTGGGGGACGAGAGGAGGGGATGAGAGGAGGGAGGGGGGATGTGGGGATCGAGAGGAGGGGGGGGATGTTGGGACGAGAGGAGGGAGAGGGGAGGGGTATGGATGATGTAGTTAGCGGGATAGAGAGAGAAATAGATGTGGAGGTGTGTGTGTGTTGATAGGTAGATGGGTATGTAGATAGATAGATAGATGGGTATGCAGATAGAGAGATAGGTAGATAGATAGATGGTTATGTAGATAGATAGATAGATGGATATATAGATACATAGATATATATGCAAAGAGAGAGAGCGAGAGAGCGAGAAAAAATGAAACAAACAAACAAACAAACAAACAAAACAGGAAGAAATAAATAAGTACCCCATTTCCGAGCCTCTGTCCGTGCGAACGAGGTGCACACGCGTCGCCATGTGCGTATTAGCCCCGAGTGTCCGCGCGCCCATGTAAGTGCATCCAACAGCGGTGTTTATGGGTGTCGAGGACGTGTCCAACCAGCGCCCTTAAGCCAGCGTGGGCGTAATACCCCAGTGGCGTCAGCGGAACTCGTGGGCGTGGGGGAGCGTGATCCTCGGGCGCTCGCAGAGGGTACCGCGGGTATATAGGGAGTCGGGTATCGGGTGGGGATGCGGGTACTATGAGGGGCAGTGTGGGTATCAGGGGGTTAGAGTGGGTATCAAGAAGTGCTAATGTGGGTATGAGGGGGGCAGTGTGGGGTGATTTGTAAGTTTTTAGTGTGGGCATCAGGGAGCTTATATGAGTTTGGGGGTATGTGGGTATCAGGGAGGAGTGTAATGTGGGTATGAGGGGGGCAGTGTGGGTATCAGGGGCTTAGTGTGGGCATCAGGAGCTTAGTATGAGTTTGGGGGGCAGTGTGGGTATCAGGAGGAGGTAATGTGGGTATGGGGGTTAGTGTGGGTATCAGGAAGGTAGTATGAATGAGGGGCAGTGTGGATATGAAGAGGGTAGTGTGGGTAGCGTGTTAGTATCAGGAGGGACAGTGTGGGTATGGGGGGTAGTGGATATCAGAGAGGTTAGTATGAGTGGGTTGACAAGAATGGGAGACAGTGTGGATATGAGGAGGGTAGGTGGGTATCAGGGGTCAGTCCGGGTATCAGGATGGGCAGGTGGGTATCAGAGGCGGTGGGGTAGTAGTATCAGGAGGCGGTGGGGTAGTGTGGGTATCAGGAGGCGGTGGGGAGTGAGACAAAGGGTTGACAAGACAAGTCCCGTGATGTGTGTTTTATTGTAGGGAAAATATGTATACACGCTCTCTCCTTCTTCGTGTGCGTGTGTGTGTGTACGTGGGTGTGTGTGTGTGTGTGCGTGTGTGTGTGCGTGTGTGTGTGTGTGTGTGTGTGTGTATGTGTGTGTGTGTATGTACATGTTGGCAGTGAGCACTTTATTCTCGTGTTTACAGACAGGTGTTGGTTCAGGTTAAGTGCGTGGGGAGGGAGTGGTGAAATGGGAGGGGGGAGGGGGAGGGGGGTAGATGTCTTAATTTGGGGGCCAGTTATCGTCTTTTCTTTTGTATTTCGTTTTCGTTAATGTTCAGATTATAACGGAGATTTTTTTTTAGGTTTTACGTCATCGAATGATAAGTTTGTGGTTGTGTTATGGATATGAATTTTTCCACTGTTAGTGTAGTTCGTTTTTTATCATCATTTTATAGACACTTAAGAAGAAATTTTCAAATATCTTTCATCATAATTGTTTTTTTATCATTGTTTTGCCGACAAGAAAAATAAATTCAAATATCTTTCATCATAATTGCTTTTTATCATTGTTTTGCCGACAAGAAAGAAGAAAATCTCAAATATCTTTCATCATAATTGCTTTTTATCATTGTTTTGCCGACAAGAAAGAAGAAAATCTCAAATATCTTTCATCATAATTGCTTTTTATCATTGTTTTGCCGACAAGAAAGAAGAAAATCTCAAATATCTTTCATCATAATTGCTTTTTATCATTGTTTTGCCGACAAGAAAGAAGAAAATCTCAAATATCTTTCATCATAATTGCTTTTTATCATTGTTTTGCCGACAAGAAAGAAGAAAATCTCAAATATCTTTCATCATAATTGTTTTTTTTATCATTGTTTTGCCGACAAGAAAGAAGAAAAATAAATTCAAATATCTTTCATCATAATTGTTTCTTATCATTGTTTTGCCAACAAGAAGAAAGAAGAAAATCTCAAATATCTTTCACCATAACTGACATACGTCCAAAAATCCCACCAAATAAATCACATTTTCTCGAACCCGAAACACCCTTAGCGGCCCTTAACCCCTCCCCCTCCCCCTTCCCCTCCCTCTCTCACCCCCTCCACCGCCCTTCTCGGCCCTCAACACGCCCTCCACCGCCCTTCTCCACCCCTCCTCTCCCTACTCCCTCCTCCTTCCCCCTCCCCCTCCCACCCCCTCAACTGCCCTTCTCCCCTCCTCCCTCCTCCCACCCCTCAACCGCCCCTCTCCCTCCTCCCTCCCCTCTCTCCCCCTCCCTCCCTCCCACCCCCTCAACTGCCCTTCTCTCCTCGCCCTCCACCCTCCACCGCCCTCTCCGCCTTCAACACGCCCCTTCCTCCACCCCCCAACACCGCCCTTCTCCACCCTCCAACGCCCTTCTCCGCCCTCTCCACTTCTCAACTGGCCTTCTCCACCCTCCTTCCCCTACCTACCTCCCTCCACTGCCCTCTTCTCCACTTCACACTGCCTCTTCCTCCACCCTCCCTCCCCTCCCATCTCAACACGCCCTTCTCCACCCTCCACACTGCCCTTCTTCCTCCTCCACCCTCCACTGCCCTTCTCCACTCAACACGCCTCTTTTCTCTTGCTTCCTCCACCCCAACTGCCCTTTCTCCACCCTCAACACGCCTCCTCAATGCCCTCTCAGCCCCTTCAGCTGTGCCTCCCCTTCTCCTCCCACCCCTTCCTTCCTTCTCCCCTCAAACCGCCCTCTCCTTCAATTCCCTCAACACGCCTCTTTCCAGCCCCCCTCAGCGCCCGTGCCTCCCGCCCACGTCCTCCTCCCGCCGCCGCAGAAGCTCCAATGAGGCAGATGAGGCGATGACGTGAACGCAAAAGGTCGCGCCGAAACTGACACTAGATGCTCATTTGTCTCGCGGAGGAGGCTTGTGGGGGCTACCGCTTGGGATGTGGGCGGGGTGGAGGGGGAGGGGGGAGGGGGAGGTGGGTGGTGGAGGTGGAGGAGAGGGGGAGGGGGGAGGGAGAGGGGGTGGGAGGTGGGAGGTGGAGAAGGGAGGGAGGGGGAGGTGGTGGTGGAGGAGGTGGAGGGAGGAGGAGGAGGGGGAGTATGGGGGAGGGGGAGGAGGGGAGGGGGAGGGGGAGGTGGGTGTGTGGGAGGAGGAGGGGGAAGAGGAGGGAGGAGGGGAAGGGGGAGGGGGAGGGGGAGGTGGTGGTGGGCGGAGGTGGTGGAGGAGGAGGACGAGACGGAGACGAGGACGAGGAGGAAGAAGAGAAAAGGAGAGAACGAGGAAGAGAAGGAGGTGGAGTAGGAGGAGGAGGAGGAGGAAGAAAAAGAAGAAGGAGAAGGAGGAGGAGGAAGAGGAGGGGAGAATGCCATCGGTGGGCGTGAGTCTGATTGAAAACCAGCGCGTGTGATCTGTACACTCGGGATGGGCGTGATGGGCGTGGGAAAATGATTGACGAAGCGGAAGGGCGTACAGAAAAGGTCCTTAATCCCGCATAAGAGCGTAGGTGCGCGAGCGTGGGCGCCCTGGGAGTGTATGAGAGAACTTAACACAATCACGGGCGTGGACAGGGGCGGAGGAGCGTCGCGGGCGTGGACAGGAGCGGATGAGTCTCGCGGGCGTGGACAGGGGAGTGGGAGACTTGCGGGCGTGGACAGGAGCGGAGGAGCGTCGCGGGCGTGGACAGGGGAGTGGGAGAGTCGCGGGCGTGGACAGGAGCGGATGAGTCTCGCGGGCGTGGACAGGAGCGGATAAGTCTCGCGGGCGTGGACAGGAGCGGATGAGTCTCGCGGGCGTGCACAGGAGCGGATAAGTCTCGCGGGCGTGGACAGGAGCGGATAAGTCTCGCGGGCGTGGACAGGGGAGTGGGAGAGTCGCGGGCGTGGACAGGGGAGTGAAAGACTTGCGGGCGTGCACAGGAGCGTATGAATCTCGTGGGCGTGGACAGGGGCGTAGGAGCGTCGCGGGCGTGGGAACGTGGGCGCAGGACAACAAAGCCGGCGTTTAAGAGCGCCATAGACGTCAGGCGGAGGCCCTATAAAGCCGTCCCTTGAGTGGACAGCCGAAGGAGGGCGTCGGGGAGGAGGGGGGGGGTGACTGCCACCGAGGAAGCCGCCCTTCGGAGCCAGAGTGCCCGTCTGTGACAACACCAGCGGCTCTAATAACACCAGGGGCCTTGACAACACCAGGGGACTTGACAACACCAGCGGCCCTGACAATACTAGGGGCCCTGACAACACCAGCGGCCTTGACAACACCAGCAGCCTTGACAACACCAGCAGCCTTGACAACACCAGCGGCCCTGACAACACCAGGGGCCCTGACAACACCAGCGGCCTTGACAACACCAGCGGCCCTGACAACACTAGGGGCCCTGACAACACCAGCGGCCTTGACAACACCAGCAGCCTTGACAACACCAGCAGCCTTGACAACACCAGCGGCCCTGACAACACCAGGGGCCCTGACAACACCAGCGGCCTTGACAACACCAGCAGCCTTGACAACACCAGCAGCCTTGACAACACCAGCAGCCTTGACAACACCAGCGGCCTTGACAACACCAGCAGCCTTGACAACACCAGCAGCCTTGACAACACCAGGGGCCCTGACAACACCAGCGGCCCTGACAACACCAGCGGCCTTGACAACACCAGGGGCCCTGACAACACCAGCAGCCTTGACAACACCAGCCGCCCTGACAACACCAGCGGCCCTGACAACACCAGCGGCCCTGACAACACCAGCGGCCTTGACAACACCAGCGGCCATGACAACACCAGGGGCCATGACAACACCAGCCTTGACAACACCAGCGGCCTTGACAACACCAGGGGCCATGACAATACCAGCAGCCTTGACAACACTAGCTGCCCTGACAACACCAGCAGCCTTGACAACACCAGCCGCCGTGACAATACCAGCGGCCCTGACAACCGTTGGAAACAGCCTGGAATTGACGTCAAAGCTTTTATATTTTCCTTCGTCATATTCTTTCCTTCTTTTTTTCCTTTCCTTCTTTGAATTTTCCTTCGTCTTATTCCTTTCTTCTTTTTTTTCCTTCTTCGTCCTTTTCTTTAGTTTTATCCAGCTGCGCCGAAGTAAGATGATGTCATTTTCTATTTTTAGATTTTGATTTGACCTTTTTACGTTTCATTTTTTGCTGAGTAACGGTATATCCAGGAAAAATGATGTTTATTTATTTTCCTATTTCTCTTAGTGTGTAATTCTTATGAAGCATATTTCCGTGAAAATGTACATGCATTTACACAGCTGTCTCTTTATCTATCAATCAATCCATCTATCTATCTATCTACCTATCTATATGTCTGTCTGTCTGTCTATCTGTCTATCTATATATATCTGTATATCTCTCTGTCTATCTATATATCTGTTTATCCATCTGTATATATATATCTATCTATAAATACATAGATATATAGATAGATAAAATAGACAGATATCTATACATATAGAGAGATATACATATACATACATATGTGTGTGTGTGTTTGTAATTGTGTGTGTTTGTAATTGTGTGTGTTTGTAATTGTGTGTGTGTGTGTGTGTGTGTGTGTGTGTGTGTGTGTGTGTGTGTGTGCGTGCGCGCGCGCGCGTGTGGGCGTGTGGGCGTGTGCGTGTGTGTGTAAGCAGTTTAATTCCATTTCATATATTCTCCTCCACTCTAATACCAAGAATCTATTGACGACAGACATTCGAACTCCATTATCCAACACCTTAATCCTCCTACAATAACAATAAAAGACTCGAATCCAGGCAATAAATAATAACCAAATAACCCAAATCCTCGGCTGCGGTCAGAGGCAACAGGCAACCAAATATCCTCTAAAAAAAGTCAAGGTTTATTGACCAAAAAGTTGCGGTTGAGGCTTCGATTCCGAGACGTCGATGCGTGTCATGTCGTCTATGGTTGATGCTCCTTTGTTTTCGTTTAGTTTTGGCGCGTTTTTTTCTTTCTTCTTTCTTTCTTTTATTGTTGTTGTTTTGGTTGTTTATTTGTTGTTAGGAATAGATGCTCTTTTGTTTTCGATAAGGATTGGCGCGTCCTTTGATGTTGTTGTTTCTGTTGTTAACCTTTTACTTTGTTTATTTGCTGTGGAGAATAAATGCTCTTTTGTTTTCGTAAAGGATCGATTGGTGAAGTTATTGTTTGGGTCGTTTATATCTTGTTAGGAATAGATGCTCTTTTGTTTTCGTTTAGTTTTGGCGCGTTTTTTTCCTTTCTTTCTTTCTTTTTATTTTGTTGTTTTGGTTGTTTATTTGTTGTTAGGAATAGATACTTTTTTTTCGATAAGGATTTGGCGCGTCCTTTGATGTTATTGTTTCTGTTAACTTTTTCTTTGTTTATTTGTTGTGAGGAATAGATTCTCTTTTGTTTTCGTTTAGGATTGGCGCGCTTTTTTTTCTTCTTTCTTTCTTTTTATTTTGTTGTTTTGGTTGTTTATTTGTTGTTAGGAATAGATGTTTTTTTTTGTTTTCGATAAGGATTGGCGCGTCTTTTGATGTTGTTGTTTCTGTTGTTAACCTTTTACTTTGTTTATTTGTTATGAGGAATAGATGCTCCTTTGTTTTCGTTTAGGATTGGCGCGTTTTTTTCTTTCTTTCTTTCTTTCTTTTATTGTTGTTGCTTTGGTTGTTTATTTGTTGTTAGGAATAGATGCTCCTTTGTTTTCGTTTAGGATTGGCGCGCTTTTTTTTCTTCTTTCTTTCTTTCTTGTTGTTTTGTTGTTTTGGTTGTTTATTTGTT
>NW_027214010.1:0-2500 GCF_042767895.1 Penaeus vannamei | reverse complement strand
AGAGAGAGGGAAAGAGAGAGAGAAGGAGATAAACAAAGAAAAATACAGAAAGACAGAGAGAGAGAAATAGAGAAAGAGACAGACACAGAGAGAGAGAAATAGAGAAAGAGACAGAGAGACAGAGAGAGAAGGCGAGAGAAAGACGGAGAGAGAAAGGATACAATGGAGCAGATGGCTACAGAGCACATACTGCACTTCATCATTCTGACTTGCATTGACGTGAGTGCACGATCGCCATGAAATTCGATACTAATGACACTATTCTGTTCTGTAGACGCCTTTGCATTCATCCATGTCGGTTTGTCTGTCCATTTATATTCACTTGTCCTTTTCCATCTATCTGTCTATCTGTTTTTCTGCCTCTACTTCTCTCTCCTTATCTCTTCCTATCCATGTCGGTATGTCTGTCCGTTTATATTCACTTGTCCTTTTCCATCTGTCTGTCTATCTGTTTCTCTGCCTCTACTTCTCTCTCCTTATCTCTTCCTATCCATCTATCTGTCTATCTGTTTCTCTATCCCTACTTCTCTCTTTTTATTTCCAGCTATCCATCTCTATCTATCTATCTTTCTTTATCTATCAGTCTCTCTTTACATACACACACGGAACAAGACTGCGAAACTAGCCCATACTACTTGCTACGAAAGCTACTTACATCAATAGTGTTGAAGCAAACTCAGCGGGGGTAATCGTTAGTGAATTAATGAGACGACCCAGTAGTTCCAAGGTGTTTGTTAGCCAGGAAGTTCAGGCAGGTACGGAGTCGACTGGGTAAGTAAATGGAATAATTAACTGGTTATCCACAGTTCGATGGTAAGTACGTGGATGAATTAACCAATTATCCATAATGCGATGACGGTACGCGAGGTCTATCTTAATTTTGTGAATCACTCTCGTAAGCTATGTATAAGTGAGGTCATGTACCCGTACCCTTCATTATTTTTTTCTGTTATTACTACTCTTTCTACTCGGCTGTGGGTCGTTCTTCCCACGAGAAGGATTTCAGTCAACGCGGTGATTTAAGAGCTTGCAACAAATGTAAACTTACTAAGGAAAAATGACCTATGATAAAGAATGTGTACACGAAGTTTAGAGACAAGTAAAATGGTAAACGAAAAGTCAGGAAGTGGGACGCGGGTTGTGACTCTGCCACTCATGCCTGGAGAGAGAGAGAGAGAGAGAGAGAGAGAGAAAGAGAGAAAGAAAGAGAGAAAGAAAGAGAGAAAGAGAGAAAGAGAGAAAGAAAGAGAGAAAGAGAGAAAGAGAGAAAGAGAGAGAGAGAAAGAGAGAGAAAGAGAGAGAAAGAGAGAGAGAAAGAGAGAGAGAAAGAGAAAGAGAAAGAGAGAGAGAGAGAGAGAGAGAGAGAGAGAGAGAGAGAGAGAGAGAGAGAGAGAGAGAGAGAGAGAGAGAGAGAGAGAGAGAAAGAGAGAGAGAAAGAAAGAGAGAAAGAGAGAGAGAAAGAGAGAGAGAGAAAGAGAGAGAGAAAGAGAGAGAGAGAGAAAGAGAGAGAGAGAGAGAGAGAGAGAGAGAGAGAGAGAGAGAGAGAGAGAGAGAGAGAGAGAGAGAGAGAGAGAGAGAGAGAGAAAGGGAAAGAGAAAGAGAGAGAGAGAGAGAGAAAGAGAGAGATAAAAAAGAAGGAGAGAGAGAAAAGAAGAGAGAAAAAGAGAGAGAGAGAAAGGAAGAGAGAGAGACAAAGAGAGAGAAAGTCAGTTTGTACTCCCTATAATACACTTAGCAACGCCAGCTTACATTAGATACAGCACATAACTCCAATAAGTTGAAGAAGAAATTGAACTGAAGCAAGTTAAGGAGCAACAGTTGCAGATTGGATGATCAATGGCCGTATAAAACACGGTCAAGAAATATTCACTACACCATAAAGTGCATTTAGCGAGGGAATATGAATTATTACTTTCGAGGCCAATGACCTTTCCTATCGGTCACGTGACGGTACGGTGACAAGGGAAAAATCGTTGTCCATTAAGTGTTCTGTCTCGCTTTCACTCGCCATAGATAAATGTTCTATGGTTACTCACTTCCTTTGGCGTCCGTGGCAAGTCCATTCACAACCAGCTGACATGCTTAGACAGCGATGAATTGGCAAAGAAGGAGAAAAAAGGAGAAGAAGAGAAAGAAAACAGGACTGTATTTTTAGAGTAATAGATAGGAAAAATAAATGAAATATGGAAATATAAATAAAAAGATAAAAAAAGATAAAAAGATCAAAATAAAGAAATAAAGAGAGAGAGAGAGAGAGAGAGAGAGAGAGAGAGAGAGAGAGAGAGAGAGAGAGAGAGAGAGAGAGAGAGAGAGAGAGAGAGAGAGAGAGAGAGAGAGAGAAATGAAAGCAGGGGAAGAAAAACAGTGCTGTACAATTTTCGTTTCTTTAATAACAGATTTTAAGTCACGTTTCGACACGTGAACAATCACCGTGCCCTAAAATTCGAAGAAATCCTATTCGAAACAAATCCCAATGATATACAAACAATAGTTCACGCAT
>NW_027214008.1:17500-20000 GCF_042767895.1 Penaeus vannamei | reverse complement strand
ACATTTACATGTGTATATAAGCATGTATATATGTGTATGTGTATATAGGTATGTATAATGTGCGTGTTTATGTGTATGCGTGGGTGAATGTATAGGTAGACATATGTAGGTATTTATATGTGTATACGTAAAGGCATACGTATATAGGTGTGTGCAGGATGTAGGAAGGTGGATAAATAATTAAGTATATGTATGTATGTATGTACGTATGTATGTACGTAGAGGTAGTTATATGTAAAGCAAGTACAGATATATACACATATGTAAAGGGGGGGGGGCACTAGTGTATGCTGCAAATGTATGTGCTCATATACGGATGCGTGAGCACATGCAGGGATAGATACATGCGTATGTATAATGATAGGTAGGTTTGCGAGGTATGCAAAAAGGGGCGTTTACATATACACGGGTGAGTATACACTCATGTATACTCACTCACTTATCAATAACATATAACAAGCGCATAAACGGACAGGCGATGTGAACATATGACTAGGTCAGGCTATGATGGACATGTATGTAGTTATTTATAACGTAAGAATAAGTATCCATATCCATAAGCATAGATACAAGAATAAATGTGTATGCTCGCATATGCATATGCGTGGGAATGAGCATATGCATATGTACTTAGAGCATGTGCGGGAATGAATATGTCTGCATCTGGTGCACATACGCACAAATTAAGTTAATAAATAAAATAAAATAAAACATATATGCACTTCTGATAATTAAGCCCAGCTCACGGGAGTAGTGAGCAGGCCGTGCATTGCCGCTCATAAGTCCACTCCAGGTAGGACCAAACCTGCTGGGGGGACTTATCAATGGCATTCCGGCTAAATGACTCCCCTCCCACCAAGATACACCTAAGCCAGTAGGTGGGAGGTAAATCGGCTGTCCACCTCCATGAACAAACGCATCCAGCCATGGCCCCCATTCCCCGGAGGCGAAGGAGCCCCTGGTTACGGCGGCGATCAGGATCGCTCCGGAGCAGGGGGTGCTAAAAATATCCGGGTTAAGACAGGCCGCCCCACGTTGATGAACCTTTGCACATACAATATAAGGACCATGAGAACTGAATCCGACTTACTAGCTTTATTAGAGGAACTCTCTTCCATTAAATGGGATGTAGTAGGACTCTGCGAAGTTAGAAGACTAGGTGAAGAGCAGAAGTTATTAAATGAGGGACATGTGCTCTATTGGAGAGGAAAACCTCTGGGTAGCAAACAGGAATTAGGGGTAGGATTCTTAATACACAAACGCTTAGAAAAGAACACTGTAGAATTCTATAGTGTCAGCGAAAGAGTGGCTTCTGTAACAATAAAACTAAACACTAGGTACAACTTAAAAATTATTCAAGTCTATGCTCCAACCTGCAGCCACAGTGATGAAGAAATAGAGAGCTTCTATGAAGATGTTCACTTAGCCAGCGAGAGAACAAAATCCCATTTCACAATAATTATGGGGGATTTTAATGCCAAAATAGGTAAAAAGACAGAGGGCGAAACCGCAGTAGGGAACCGTGGAATAGGCACTAGGAACGAGAGGGGACAAATGCTAGTCGAATTTGCGGAGGCTCGATCACTCAGTATCATGAATACATTCTTCGAAAAAAGACTAGAACGGAAGTGGACATGGAAGTCGCCTTCTGACGTCAAAAACGAAATTGACTTCATAATTTCAAATAGGCGCGATATAATAAAAAATGTAGAGGTTATAAATAAAGTAAATGTAGGCAGCGACCATAGAATGGTGAGAGGCGAAATTAAAATACATCTCAGAAGGGAAAGGAACAAACTAATGAGTAAACCACAGCCAAACTTGGCTAACTTGAGGATCAGAGCAACAGAATTTAGCCTAAACATCCAAAACAGATATTCACTCCTCCGCGACGAAGATCTCAACATCGACCAAATCAATAAACAGTTCAATGACATAATAAAAGAAGCTGCACTTGAAGTAGGCGGAAAGAACGACAATCGAAGCTCCAGCAAGCTCTCGGTAGAAACAAAACAGCTTATGCAAAAACGTAGAGACATGAAAGTATCGTCAAATAGGGACAAGATAGAATTGGTTGAAATAACAAAGACCATAAATAAAAAGAAGAGAGAAGATGTACGGAAATTCAATACTCAAATAATAAATGAAGCAGTGATTTTACGTACCAGCATGAAAGCAGCTAAAAGAAGACTAGGAATAGGGAGAAATCAAATGTATGCAATTAAGAAACCAGACGGAGAAGTAACACATAACAAGAATGAAATCATCAAAGTAGTGGAAGACTTTTATAGGGATCTATACAACTCAAACGAACAGCCACAAATAGAAGCAAACGCGGTAACTAGCGACGTACCTAATATCACAAAAGAAGAAATAAAAAGAGCACTTAAAGGCATGAAGAGAGGGAAAACACCAGGCGAAGACGGAATTAGTATAGACCTCATATTAGATGCAGGAGACATCGCAACAGTGAAACTAGCCAATCTTTTTAACAAATGTC
>NW_027214006.1:25000-27500 GCF_042767895.1 Penaeus vannamei | reverse complement strand
ATGAAAATATTTATATGAATAATAATGCAGATGAAAATAATGATATGAATAATAATAATGGTGTGTATAATACTAATGATGGCAATAATTGTAATAATGAAATTTTAGTAAAAGAAATAACGAAAATAATAACATTGCAAAGGTATATAAATAATGGTTTTAACAAAGAAAATAACGATAACAATAATGACAATGAAGATGATACAAGAATTATAAATATATTAATATTCATGATAATGATAAAAATTATAATGTAATAATAATTGCATTAATAACGATATTGATGATAATGATAATCATGATCATAATTATGAGAGTAATAATGATGATAATAATAATGGCAATGATGACGATAACGTTAACAATAATTGAGATGAAATGACGATATTGATGATTATCATAATGATAATTAATATATCAATGATAATAAGAGTAACATCAATGATAAAAACAATAATGATAATATTAACAATACTATTAATAATAAAATAATAATAATGATAATGATGATGATGATGATAACAATTAGTAGTAGTAGTAGTAGTAGTAGTATCATTATCATTACTATTGTTATTACTATTATTATTATTATTATTACGCAACAGAGCTTTTGTCAGAGTCAATCCTGAATAGAACACATAGATTGTGGGTGTTACTATCGATATTGTTCTCTATAATGGTAAAATATGGTTCAATTGTGGGACATTTAATTACGTAATCAAACCTATCATGAAAGACAGGAGAAAACCAAAAAAGTATTCTGATCATTTTAGGGCCATTGCGCACAATTGCTCCCCAGCCAAGCTACTTGATTATATCATTATAGATGTTTGTGGGGATGTTTTAAAATCTTGTGATTATCAATTGACATGTCTTCTTTTTCTACTACATTATGTAGTTTTATGGTTGTAGAAACACTACAATACTATAGGTCTAAAGTCCCCAAGTAACCAGGCTCTTGCTGAGTATGTATATGAATTCCATGTAATGCGTCTGTTGGAACGAGATTACATCTGACAAATTCTCTTTTTCCAATGGTGTTAAACAGGGTGGAGTATTCTCATCGTTCCTATTCACACTTTACATGGAACCACTAATGAATCAAATGACCATAGCAAAGCAAGGATGCTGCGTAGGAGACGAATATGTTCTAGTGTTTATTTATGCTGATGATGTAATACTCTTAACACCTACAAGAGGATCAATTCAATCACTGTTAAGTATAGCTGTTGAATATACAGACTGTTTTGGCTTGAAATTTAATCCAATTAAATGTAAACTTTATATTTTCTTACGTTACTCGTTGTGACCACTTTCATTACATCTGGCTTGTCATGAAAGCAATATAATTCCGTTCTCTATTAAACACTGTATTTTCAATCCCCACTCATATATGTCCTAAAATCTTAACCATTTTTTTATAGATATGAATTTATCATTTGTACATTTAAGGAAAGTTCACCTAATTCTCTAAGCAAAAGGATCAAAGAATCAGGACTGGCCAATATCCATTATACGCGAACTACTAGTGTCGTTATCTTTTTAGTTGTGGACAAACAAATGATGAAATTTCTACAATGCTACATTATATATGCACCTCCTAACTACATAGTATGTGTTTTTCTTATTAATTTCTGTTTTTATATTACACAAGATGTATTGCACTTCTCTTATAAAATATTTGAATTTGAATAATGGTAATCATTATGATTATCATCATTATCATTATTATTATAATCATTATTTTTATTATTATAATTATTATTATTAATGTTATTGTTACTACTGTTGTTATTGTTATCATTACTGTTATTATTATCACCATTATTATGATTATTATTATTTTCATTGTTTCTATCATTGTCGTTATTATCACTATTATTACTATTCTTATTATCGTTATTATTGTTGTTATTATTACTATTACAATTATTATCATTATTGTTATTATCATCATTATAACCATGTTTATCATTATAACTAATACTACTACTGATAATGATAATAATAACGATTGCAATATCATAATCATTAATACCACTATTACTACTTTTATTATTGTTATTGTTGCCATCATTATTATCATCATTATTGCTATTATAGTATTATCATTATTACCATAAATATAATACTCTTATTAATATTACTATTATAAGTTATATTATCATCATCATTATTATTATCATTACTTTTATCATTGTCATTACTAAAATTGCCATTTTTACAATTGTTATTTTTGTTATAATTATGATGATAATAGTAATAATTTTGATAATAAAGGTATCAATATAAATAAAGAAAACTCTGATTATTATGATAATAATAATAGTAATAGTAAAACGATTATTATCCTTATTCTCATGATAATCATTATTATTATTATTATCAACATTATCATTATAATAATAATAATAATAATAATAATAATAATAATAATAATAATAATAATAATAATGATAATGATAATGATAATAATAATAATAGTGTCAATAATAATTGT
>NW_027214005.1:0-17420 GCF_042767895.1 Penaeus vannamei | reverse complement strand
ACCTTTTCTTCCCTTCTTGAAACAAACCCGAAACCCTTTCTTCCCTTCTTAAAACAAACCCGAAACCCTTTCTTCCCTTCTTGAAACAAACCCGAAACCCTTTCTTCCCTTCTTAAAACAAACCCGAAACCCTTTCTTCCCTTCTTGAAACAAACCCGAAACCCTTTCTTCCCTTCTTAAAACAAACCCGAAACCCTTTCTTCCCTTCTTGAAACAAACCCGAAACCCTTTTTTTCCCTTCTTGAAACAAACCCGAAACCCTTTTTTTCCCTTCTTGAAACAAACCCGAAACCCTTTTTTTCCCTTCTTGAAACAAACCCGAAACCCTTTTTTCCCTTCTTGAAACAAACACGAAACCTTTTTCTTCCCTTCTTGAAACCCGAAACCTTTTTTTTTTCCTTCTTAAACCAAACACGAAACCTTTCCTTCCCTTCTAAAAACAAACCCGAAACCCTTTTCTTCCCTTCTTAAAACAAACCCGAAAGCCTTTTTTTCCCCTCTTCTTAAACCAAAAAAAAGAACTCACCGCACTGACAATTGGCCACCTTGTAGAGCTCCGGCTTCACGCAGATCTTGGCCTCGAGCGCACAGTCGTTCTCGTAGGTCTTGCCGTCGCTGCCACACACGGGGTCGTACGGCTGCTGGCAGGTGGTCGTCGCGCACTCCCGTTGGTTGTCTGCAGGAGGAGGGAGGTTGTCGTATGAGTGGAGGGTAGGGAGGGGAGGGAGGGGAGGGAGGATAGGGGGGATTGAGGGGATTGAGGGGAGGGGAGGGGAGGGGAGGGTAGGGAGGGGAGGGAGGATAGGGGGATAGGGGAAGGGAGGGGAGGGAGGATAGGGGAAGGGAGGGGAGGGAGGATAGGGGGATAGGGGAGGGAGGATAGGGGGATAGGGGAAGGAGGAGGGGAGGGAGGATAGGGGGATAGGGGAAGGAGGAGGGGAGGGAGTGGGGGAAGGGAGGGGAGAGTGGGGGAAGGGAGGGGAGGGATTGAGGGGAGGGGAGGGGAAGGAGGGAGGGAGGGGAGGAGGATAGGGGGAAGGAGGGAGGGAGGGGAGGAGGATAGGGGGAAGGAGGGAGGGAGGGGAGGAGGATAGGGGGAAGGAGGGAGGGAGGGGAGGAGGATAGGGGGAAGGAGGGAGGGAGGGGAGGAGGATAGGGGGAAGGAGGGAGGGAGGGGAGGAGGATAGGGGGAAGGAGGGAGGGAGGGGAGGAGGATAGGGGGAAGGAGGGAGGGAGGGGAGGAGGATAGGGGGAAGGAGGGAGGGAGGGGAGGAGGATAGGGGGAAGGAGGGAGGGAGGGGAGGAGGATAGGGGGAAGGAGGGAGGGAGGGGAGGAGGATAGGGGGAAGGAGGGAGGGAGGGGAGGAGGATAGGGGGAAGGAGGGAGGGAGGGGAGGAGGATAGGGGGAAGGAGGGAGGGAGGGGAGGAGGATAGGGGGAAGGAGGGAGGGAGGGGAGGAGGATAGGGGGAAGGAGGGAGGGAGGGAGGATAGGGGAGGGGAGGGAGCGAGGGAGGGAGGATAGGGGGAGGGGAGGGAGCGAGGGAGGGAGGATAGGGGGAGGGGAGGGAGCGAGGGAGGGAGGATAGGGGGAGGGGAGGGAGGGAGGATAGGGGGAGGGGAGGGAGCGAGGGAGGGAGGATAGGGGGAGGGGAGGGAGCGAGGGAGGGAGGATAGGGGGAGGGAAGGGAGCGAGGGAGGGAGGATAGGGGGAGGGGAGGGAGCGAGGGAGGGAGGATAGGGGGAGGGGAGGGAGCGAGGGAGGGAGGATAGGGGGAGGGGAGGGAGCGAGGGAGGGAGGATAGGGGGAGGGGAGGGAGGATAGGGTAGGGTAGGGGAGGGGAGGGAGGATAGAGGAGGGGAGGGGAGGGAGGATAGAGGAGGGGAGGGGAGGGAGGATAGAGGAGGGGAGGGAGGATAGGGTAAGGGAGGGGAGGAAGGGAGAAAGGGAGTAAGGGGAGGAAGGGAGGATAGGGGAGTAAGGGGAGGAAGGGAGGATAGGGGAGGAAGGGAGGATAGGGGAGTATGGGGAGGAAGGGAGGATAGGGGAGTAAGGGGAGGAAGGGAGGATAGGGGAGTAAGGGGAGGAAGGGGAGGAAGGGAGGATAGAAGGAGGAAGGGGAGGAAGGGAGGATAGAAGGAGGAAGGGGAGGATAGGAGGAGGAAGGGAGGATAGAAGGAGGAAGGGAGGATGGCAGGAGGAAGAGGAGAAAAGGAGGAAGGGGAGGAAGAGGAGGAAGGGAGGATAGGGGAGTAAGGGGAGGATAGGGGGAGTGAAGGAAGAGGAGGGGAGTGAAGGGAGAGGAAGGGAGTAAGGGGAGGGAGGGGAGGGAGGATAGGCGAAGGAGGGATGCGCGGAGACTAGAGGGAAATGGACACCACCATCTTAAAGGACGTAAGAAATAGAGCAAGGAAACTAAACCTTTTAAACTGCAGTGGCCTCATATTTGCCGGTAAATGACGAAAATATCCGCCGTAGTCCACAACAGCCTCACACAGCCAGAGCTCTCAATGCCCCTTTTCTGTAAGCTGACCCGAAGTGCTAATCATTGGGTAGGGGGGAGGAGGGGGGGGGAACAGGGTGGCTTGCCCCTCCGTCTAGGGGAATAGATAGAAGGTAAGAAAGGCTAGGTTGGGTTTTTGGGTTCGTATGATACCCTGGGAACGTCGCTCTTGGGAACAGTTACTGGTGGGGGATGGAGAGGGAAGGGAGGGATGGAGGGGGAAGGAAAAGGGAGGTAAAAGGGAAGTGAAAGGGAGAGAGGATGTGGAGGGGAAAAGGAGAGAGAGAGAAAAAAGGGGGGGGGGAGGGAGGGAGAAAGAGAAAAAGGGGGGAAGAGAGAGAGAGAGAGAATGAGAGAGAGAGAAAATGAGAGAGAGAGAGAATGAGAGAGAGAGAGAATGAGAAAAGAAAAGAAGAGAGAGAGAGAGAGAGAGAGAGAGAGAGAGAAAGAGAAAGAGAAAAGAAAGAGAAAGAGAAGAGAAAGAGAAAGAGAAAGAAAGAGAAGAAGAAAGAGAAAGAGAAAGAGAAAAGAAGAAAGAGAAAGAGAAAGAAAGAGAAGAGAGAGAGAGAGAGAGAGAGAGAGAGAGAAAGAGAAAGAGAAAGAGAAAGAGAAAGAGAAAAAGAAAAAAAGAGAAAAAGAGAAAAAGAGAAAAAGAGAAAAAGAGAAAAAGAGAAAAAGAGAAAAAAGAGAAAAAGAGAAAGAGAAAGTGAAAGAAAAAGAGAAAAGGAAAGAAATACACCAAATACAACCAAAAACACAACCAAAAACACAACCAAACCACGAACCACAACGCCCGTGCCGGACTTTCGTAATCGTCGGGTTGTTGCAAGTTGCGATGTCGAACGTGCAGTGGTTCGGATACGTGATTCCGTTGCTGCCACAAACGGGGTCGAATTCCGCCGTGCACTGACGGTTGCATTTCGGATCCATCACTGGAAGGGGAGGTGCGGTTGTGAGAAGCAGTGGTGGGGAGGGGGGGGTGAAAGTTGTGTGTGTGTGGGGGGAAGTGGGGGAAATATGGGGGGATGAAAAAGGTGTGTGTGGGGGGGAGGTGAGGGGGGTGAAAAAGGTGTGTGTGGGGGGGAGGTGAGGGGGGTGAAAGTTGTGTGTGTGTGGGGGTGGGGGATGGGGATGAAAGTTGTGTGTGGGGGGGAAGGGGGGATGAAAGTTGTGTGTGGGGGGGGAAGGGGGGATGAAATTTGTTTGTGTGTGGGGGGGGGAAGGGAGTAGGGGAAATGTGAAGGGGGGAAGGGGGGATGAAAGTTGTGTGTGGGGGGGAAGGGGGGATGAAATTTGTTTGTGTGTGGGGGGGGGAAGGGAGTAGGGGAAATGCGACAGTTGTGTGTGTGGGGGGGGAAGTGGATGGAAGGGGGATGAAAGTTGTGTGTGGGGGGAGTGGGGGGGGAAGGGGGGATGAAAGTTGTATGTGTGGGTGGAGGGGAGTGGGGGAAATCTGGGGGGATGGGGGATGAAAGTTGTGGGTGGGTGGGGGGGGGGAGTGGGATGAAAGTTATGTGGGGGGGAGGGGGGATGAATGTTATGGGAGGGGGAGTGGGATGAAAGTTATGTGGGGGGGGGAGGGGGGATGAATGTTATGGGAGGGGGAGTGGGATGAAAGTTATGTGGGGGGGGGAGGGGGGATGAATGTTATGGGAGGGGGAGTGGGATGAAAGTTATGTGGGGGGGGGAGGGGGGGATGAATGTTATGGGAGGGGGAGTGGGATGAAAGTTATGTGGGGGGGAGGGGGGATGAATGTTATGGGAGGGGGAGTGGGATGAAAGTTATGTGGGGGGGGGAGGGGGGGATGAATGTTATGGGAGGGGGAGTGGGATGAAAGTTATGTGGGGGGGGGAGGGGGGATGAATGTTATGGGAGGGGGAGTGGGATGAAAGTTATGTGGGGGGGAGGGGGGATGAATGTTATGGGAGGGGGAGTGGGATGAAAGTTATGTGGGGGGGGGGAGGGGGGGATGAATGTTATGGGAGGGGGAGTGGGATGAAAGTTATGTGGGGGGGGGGAGGGGGGGATGAATGTTATGGGAGGGGGAGTGGGATGAAAGTTATGTGGGGGGGGGATGAATGTTATGGGAGGGGGAGGCGGATGAAAAAGGTGTGTGTAGGGGGAAGTGGGGAAAATGTGGAGGGGGAAGTGGAAATGAAAAGGTGTGTGAGGGGAAAAAGTGGGAGGGAGGAGGAATGAAAATATAGGAGAAAAAGTGGGGGAAGAGGAATGAAAATATAGGAGAAAAAGTGGGGGAAGAGGAATGAAAATATAGGAGAAAAAGTGGGGGAAGAGGAATGAAAATATAGGAGAAAAAGTGGGGGGAAGACTGGAAATAAAAAAACGTGTGTGGGGGGAAAAGTGGAAATAAAAAAACGTGTGTGGGGGGGAAAAGTGGAAATAAAAAAACGTGTGTGGGGGGAAAAGTGGAAATAAAAAAACGTGTGTGGGGGGGAAAAGTGGAAATAAAAAAACGTGTGTGGGGGGAAAAGTGGAAATAAAAAAACGTGTGTGGGGGGAAAAGTGGAAATAAAAAAACGTGTGTGGGGGGAAAAGTGGAAATAAAAAAACGTGTGTGGGGGGAAAAGTGGAAATAAAAAAACGTGTGTGGGGGGAAAAGTGGAAATAAAAAAACGTGTGTGGGGGGGAAAAGTGGAAATAAAAAAACGTGTGTGGGGGGGAAAGTGGAAATAAAAAAACGTGTGTGGGGGGGAAAAGTGGAAATAAAAAAACGTGTGTGGGGGGGAAAAGTGGAAATAAAAAAACGTGTGTGGGGGGAAAAGTGGAAATAAAAAAACGTGTGTGGGGGGAAAAGTGGAAATAAAAAAACGTGTGTGGGGGGAAAAGTGGAAATAAAAAAACGTGTGTGGGGGGGAAAAGTGGAAATAAAAAAACGTGTGTGGGGGGAAAAGTGGAAATAAAAAAACGTGTGTGGGGGGGAAAAGTGGAAATAAAAAAACGTGTGTGGGGGGAAAAGTGGAAATAAAAAAACGTGTGTGGGGGGGAAAAGTGGAAATAAAAAAACGTGTGTGGGGGGGAAAAGTGGAAATAAAAAAACGTGTGTGGGGGGAAAAGTGGAAATAAAAAAACGTGTGTGGGGGGGAAAAGTGGAAATAAAAAAACGTGTGTGGGGGGGAAAGTGGAAATAAAAAAACGTGTGTGGGGGGAAAAGTGGAAATAAAAAAACGTGTGTGGGGGGAAAAGTGGAAATAAAAAAACGTGTGTGGGGGGAAAAGTGGAAATAAAAAAACGTGTGTGGGGGGAAAAGTGGAAATAAAAAAACGTGTGTGGGGGGGAAAAGTGGAAATAAAAAAACGTGTGTGGGGGGAAAAGTGGAAATAAAAAAACGTGTGTGGGGGGGAAAAGTGGAAATAAAAAAACGTGTGTGTGGGGGAAAAGTGGAAATAAAAAAACGTGTGTGGGGGGAAAAGTGGAAATAAAAAAACGTGTGTGGGGGGAAAAGTGGAAATAAAAAAACGTGTGTGGGGGGAAAAGTGGAAATAAAAAAACGTGTGTGGGGGGAAAAGTGGAAATAAAAAAACGTGTGTGGGGGGAAAAGTGGAAATAAAAAAACGTGTGTGGGGGGAAAAGTGGAAATAAAAAAACGTGTGTGGGGGGAAAAGTGGAAATAAAAAAACGTGTGTGGGGGGAAAAGTGGAAATAAAAAAACGTGTGTGGGGGGGAAAAGTGGAAATAAAAAAACGTGTGTGGGGGGAAAAGTGGAAATAAAAAAACGTGTGTGGGGGGGAAAAGTGGAAATAAAAAAACGTGTGTGGGGGGAAAAGTGGAAATAAAAAAACGTGTGTGGGGGGAAAAGTGGAAATAAAAAAACGTGTGTGGGGGGGAAAAGTGGAAATAAAAAAACGTGTGTGGGGGGGAAAAGTGGAAATAAAAAAACGTGTGTGGGGGGGAAAAGTGGAAATAAAAAAACGTGTGTGGGGGGAAAAGTGGAAATAAAAAAACGTGTGTGGGGGGGAAAGTGGAAATAAAAAAACGTGTGTGGGGGGAAAAGTGGAAATAAAAAAACGTGTGTGGGGGGGAAAAGTGGAAATAAAAAAACGTGTGTGGGGGGGAAAAGTGGAAATAAAAAAACGTGTGTGGGGGGGAAAGTGGAAATAAAAAAACGTGTGTGGGGGGGAAAGTGGAAATAAAAAAACGTGTGTGGGGGGAAAAGTGGAAATAAAAAAACGTGTGTGGGGGGAAAAGTGGAAATAAAAAAACGTGTGTGGGGGGAAAAGTGGAAATAAAAAAACGTGTGTGGGGGGGAAAAGTGGAAATAAAAAAACGTGTGTGGGGGGAAAAGTGGAAATAAAAAAACGTGTGTGGGGGGAAAAGTGGAAATAAAAAAACGTGTGTGGGGGGGAAAAGTGGAAATAAAAAAACGTGTGTGGGGGGGAAAAGTGGAAATAAAAAAACGTGTGTGGGGGGAAAAGTGGAAATAAAAAAACGTGTGTGGGGGGGAAAAGTGGAAATAAAAAAACGTGTGTGGGGGGGAAAAGTGGAAATAAAAAAACGTGTGTGGGGGGAAAAGTGGAAATAAAAAAACGTGTGTGGGGGGGAAAAGTGGAAATAAAAAAACGTGTGTGGGGGGAAAAGTGGAAATAAAAAAACGTGTGTGGGGGGAAAAGTGGAAATAAAAAAACGTGTGTGGGGGGGAAAAGTGGAAATAAAAAAACGTGTGTGGGGGGAAAAGTGGAAATAAAAAAACGTGTGTGGGGGGAAAAGTGGAAATAAAAAAACGTGTGTGGGGGGGAAAAGTGGAAATAAAAAAACGTGTGTGGGGGGAAAAGTGGAAATAAAAAAACGTGTGTGGGGGGAAAAGTGGAAATAAAAAAACGTGTGTGGGGGGGAAAAGTGGAAATAAAAAAACGTGTGTGGGGGGAAAAGTGGAAATAAAAAAACGTGTGTGGGGGGGAAAAGTGGAAATAAAAAAACGTGTGTGGGGGGAAAAGTGGAAATAAAAAAACGTGTGTGGGGGGAAAAGTGGAAATAAAAAAACGTGTGTGGGGGGAAAAGTGGAAATAAAAAAACGTGTGTGGGGGGGAAAAGTGGAAATAAAAAAACGTGTGTGGGGGGGAAAAGTGGAAATAAAAAAACGTGTGTGGGGGGAAAAGTGGAAATAAAAAAACGTGTGTGGGGGGAAAGTGGAAATAAAAAAACGTGTGTGGGGGGAAAAGTGGAAATAAAAAAACGTGTGTGGGGGGAAAAGTGGAAATAAAAAAACGTGTGTGGGGGGGAAAAGTGGAAATAAAAAAACGTGTGTGGGGGGGAAAAGTGGAAATAAAAAAACGTGTGTGGGGGGAAAAGTGGAAATAAAAAAACGTGTGTGGGGGGGAAAAGTGGAAATAAAAAAACGTGTGTGGGGGGAAAAGTGGAAATAAAAAAACGTGTGTGGGGGGAAAAGTGGAAATAAAAAAACGTGTGTGGGGGGGAAAAGTGGAAATAAAAAAACGTGTGTGGGGGGAAAAGTGGAAATAAAAAAACGTGTGTGGGGGGAAAAGTGGAAATAAAAAAACGTGTGTGGGGGGAAAAGTGGAAATAAAAAAACGTGTGTGGGGGGAAAAGTGGAAATAAAAAAACGTGTGTGGGGGGAAAAGTGGAAATAAAAAAACGTGTGTGGGGGGAAAAGTGGAAATAAAAAAACGTGTGTGGGGGGAAAAGTGGAAATAAAAAAACGTGTGTGTGGGGGAAAAGTGGAAATAAAAAAACGTGTGTGGGGGGAAAAGTGGAAATAAAAAAACGTGTGTGGGGGGAAAAGTGGAAATAAAAAAACGTGTGTGGGGGGAAAAGTGGAAATAAAAAAACGTGTGTGGGGGGGAAAAGTGGAAATAAAAAAACGTGTGTGGGGGGAAAAGTGGAAATAAAAAAACGTGTGTGGGGGGAAAAGTGGAAATAAAAAAACGTGTGTGGGGGGGAAAGTGGAAATAAAAAAACGTGTGTGGGGGGAAAAGTGGAAATAAAAAAACGTGTGTGGGGGGGAAAAGTGGAAATAAAAAAACGTGTGTGGGGGGGAAAAGTGGAAATAAAAAAACGTGTGTGGGGGGAAAGTGGAAATAAAAAAAGTGGAAATAAAAAAACGTGTGTGGGGGGAAAAGTGGAAATAAAAAAACGTGTGTGGGGGGGAAAAGTGGAAATAAAAAAACGTGTGTGGGGGGAAAAGTGGAAATAAAAAAACGTGTGTGGGGGGGAAAAGTGGAAATAAAAAAACGTGTGTGGGGGGAAAAGTGGAAATAAAAAAACGTGTGTGGGGGGAAAAGTGGAAATAAAAAAACGTGTGTGGGGGGAAAAGTGGAAATAAAAAAACGTGTGTGGGGGGAAAAGTGGAAATAAAAAAACGTGTGTGGGGGGAAAAGTGGAAATAAAAAAACGTGTGTGGGGGGGAAAAGTGGAAATAAAAAAACGTGTGTGGGGGGAAAAGTGGAAATAAAAAAACGTGTGTGGGGGGGAAAAGTGGAAATAAAAAAACGTGTGTGGGGGGGAAAAGTGGAAATAAAAAAACGTGTGTGGGGGGGAAAAGTGGAAATAAAAAAACGTGTGTGGGGGGGAAAAGTGGAAATAAAAAAACGTGTGTGGGGGGAAAAGTGGAAATAAAAAAACGTGTGTGGGGGGAAAAGTGGAAATAAAAAAACGTGTGTGGGGGGAAAAGTGGAAATAAAAAAACGTGTGTGGGGGGGAAAAGTGGAAATAAAAAAACGTGTGTGGGGGGAAAAGTGGAAATAAAAAAACGTGTGTGGGGGGAAAAGTGGAAATAAAAAAACGTGTGTGGGGGGGAAAAGTGGAAATAAAAAAACGTGTGTGGGGGGAAAAGTGGAAATAAAAAAACGTGTGTGGGGGGAAAAGTGGAAATAAAAAAACGTGTGTGGGGGGAAAAGTGGAAATAAAAAAACGTGTGTGGGGGGAAAAGTGGAAATAAAAAAACGTGTGTGGGGGGGAAAGTGGAAATAAAAAAACGTGTGTGGGGGGAAAAGTGGAAATAAAAAAACGTGTGTGGGGGGAAAAAGTGGAAATAAAAAAACGTGTGTGGGGGGAAAGTGGAAATAAAAAAACGTGTGTGGGGGGAAAAGTGGAAATAAAAAAACGTGTGTGGGGGGGAAAAGTGGAAATAAAAAAACGTGTGTGGGGGGAAAAGTGGAAATAAAAAAACGTGTGTGGGGGGAAAAGTGGAAATAAAAAAACGTGTGTGGGGGGAAAAGTGGAAATAAAAAAACGTGTGTGGGGGGGAAAAGTGGAAATAAAAAAACGTGTGTGGGGGGGAAAAGTGGAAATAAAAAAACGTGTGTGGGGGGAAAAGTGGAAATAAAAAAACGTGTGTGGGGGGAAAAGTGGAAATAAAAAAACGTGTGTGGGGGGGAAAGTGGAAATAAAAAAACGTGTGTGGGGGGGAAAAGTGGAAATAAAAAAACGTGTGTGGGGGGAAAAGTGGAAATAAAAAAACGTGTGTGGGGGGAAAAGTGGAAATAAAAAAACGTGTGTGGGGGGAAAAGTGGAAATAAAAAAACGTGTGTGGGGGGGAAAAGTGGAAATAAAAAAACGTGTGTGGGGGGAAAAGTGGAAATAAAAAAACGTGTGTGGGGGGGAAAGTGGAAATAAAAAAACGTGTGTGGGGGGGAAAAGTGGAAATAAAAAAACGTGTGTGGGGGGAAAAGTGGAAATAAAAAAACGTGTGTGGGGGGGAAAAGTGGAAATAAAAAAACGTGTGTGGGGGGAAAAGTGGAAATAAAAAAACGTGTGTGGGGGGGAAAGTGGAAATAAAAAAACGTGTGTGGGGGGGAAAAGTGGAAATAAAAAAACGTGTGTGGGGGGGAAAAGTGGAAATAAAAAAACGTGTGTGGGGGGAAAAGTGGAAATAAAAAAACGTGTGTGGGGGGAAAAGTGGAAATAAAAAAACGTGTGTGGGGGGGAAAGTGGAAATAAAAAAACGTGTGTGGGGGGGAAAGTGGAAATAAAAAAACGTGTGTGGGGGGAAAAGTGGAAATAAAAAAACGTGTGTGGGGGGAAAAGTGGAAATAAAAAAACGTGTGTGGGGGGGAAAGTGGAAATAAAAAAACGTGTGTGGGGGGGAAAAGTGGAAATAAAAAAACGTGTGTGGGGGGAAAAGTGGAAATAAAAAAACGTGTGTGGGGGGAAAAGTGGAAATAAAAAAACGTGTGTGGGGGGGAAAAGTGGAAATAAAAAAACGTGTGTGGGGGGGAAAAGTGGAAATAAAAAAACGTGTGTGGGGGGGAAAAGTGGAAATAAAAAAACGTGTGTGGGGGGGAAAGTGGAAATAAAAAAACGTGTGTGGGGGGGAAAGTGGAAATAAAAAAACGTGTGTGGGGGGAAAAGTGGAAATAAAAAAACGTGTGTGGGGGGAAAGTGGAAATAAAAAAACGTGTGTGGGGGGAAAAGTGGAAATAAAAAAACGTGTGTGGGGGGAAAAGTGGAAATAAAAAAACGTGTGTGGGGGGAAAAGTGGAAATAAAAAAACGTGTGTGGGGGGGAAAAGTGGAAATAAAAAAACGTGTGTGGGGGGAAAGTGGAAATAAAAAAACGTGTGTGGGGGGAAAAGTGGAAATAAAAAAACGTGTGTGGGGGGAAAAGTGGAAATAAAAAAACGTGTGTGGGGGGAAAAGTGGAAATAAAAAAACGTGTGTGGGGGGGAAAAGTGGAAATAAAAAAACGTGTGTGGGGGGGAAAGTGGAAATAAAAAAACGTGTGTGGGGGGAAAGTGGAAATAAAAAAACGTGTGTGGGGGGGAAAGTGGAAATAAAAAAACGTGTGTGGGGGGAAAAGTGGAAATAAAAAAACGTGTGTGGGGGGAAAAGTGGAAATAAAAAAACGTGTGTGGGGGGGAAAGTGGAAATAAAAAAACGTGTGTGGGGGGGAAAAGTGGAAATAAAAAAACGTGTGTGGGGGGAAAAGTGGAAATAAAAAAACGTGTGTGGGGGGAAAAGTGGAAATAAAAAAACGTGTGTGGGGGGAAAAGTGGAAATAAAAAAACGTGTGTGGGGGGAAAAGTGGAAATAAAAAAACGTGTGTGGGGGGAAAAGTGGAAATAAAAAAACGTGTGTGGGGGGAAAAGTGGAAATAAAAAAACGTGTGTGGGGGGGAAAAGTGGAAATAAAAAAACGTGTGTGGGGGGGAAAGTGGAAATAAAAAAACGTGTGTGGGGGGAAAAGTGGAAATAAAAAAACGTGTGTGGGGGGGAAAAGTGGAAATAAAAAAACGTGTGTGGGGGGGAAAAGTGGAAATAAAAAAACGTGTGTGGGGGGAAAAGTGGAAATAAAAAAACGTGTGTGGGGGGGAAAGTGGAAATAAAAAAACGTGTGTGGGGGGGAAAAGTGGAAATAAAAAAACGTGTGTGGGGGGAAAAGTGGAAATAAAAAAACGTGTGTGGGGGGAAAAGTGGAAATAAAAAAACGTGTGTGGGGGGGAAAAGTGGAAATAAAAAAACGTGTGTGGGGGGGAAAGTGGAAATAAAAAAACGTGTGTGGGGGGAAAAGTGGAAATAAAAAAACGTGTGTGGGGGGGAAAAGTGGAAATAAAAAAACGTGTGTGGGGGGGAAAGTGGAAATAAAAAAACGTGTGTGGGGGGGAAAAGTGGAAATAAAAAAACGTGTGTGGGGGGAAAAGTGGAAATAAAAAAACGTGTGTGGGGGGAAAAGTGGAAATAAAAAAACGTGTGTGGGGGGAAAAGTGGAAATAAAAAAACGTGTGTGGGGGGGAAAGTGGAAATAAAAAAACGTGTGTGGGGGGAAAAGTGGAAATAAAAAAACGTGTGTGGGGGGAAAAGTGGAAATAAAAAAACGTGTGTGGGGGGGAAAAGTGGAAATAAAAAAACGTGTGTGGGGGGGAAAAGTGGAAATAAAAAAACGTGTGTGGGGGGAAAAGTGGAAATAAAAAAACGTGTGTGGGGGGGAAAAGTGGAAATAAAAAAACGTGTGTGGGGGGAAAAGTGGAAATAAAAAAACGTGTGTGGGGGGAAAAGTGGAAATAAAAAAACGTGTGTGGGGGGGAAAAGTGGAAATAAAAAAACGTGTGTGGGGGGAAAAGTGGAAATAAAAAAACGTGTGTGGGGGGGAAAGTGGAAATAAAAAAACGTGTGTGGGGGGGAAAAGTGGAAATAAAAAAACGTGTGTGGGGGGGAAAAGTGGAAATAAAAAAACGTGTGTGGGGGGGAAAAGTGGAAATAAAAAAACGTGTGTGGGGGGGAAAAGTGGAAATAAAAAAACGTGTGTGGGGGGGAAAAGTGGAAATAAAAAAACGTGTGTGGGGGGAAAAGTGGAAATAAAAAAACGTGTGTGGGGGGAAAAGTGGAAATAAAAAAACGTGTGTGGGGGGGAAAAGTGGAAATAAAAAAACGTGTGTGGGGGGAAAAGTGGAAATAAAAAAACGTGTGTGGGGGGAAAAGTGGAAATAAAAAAACGTGTGTGGGGGGGAAAAGTGGAAATAAAAAAACGTGTGTGGGGGGGAAAAGTGGAAATAAAAAAACGTGTGTGGGGGGGAAAAGTGGAAATAAAAAAACGTGTGTGGGGGGAAAAGTGGAAATAAAAAAACGTGTGTGGGGGGAAAAGTGGAAATAAAAAAACGTGTGTGGGGGGAAAAGTGGAAATAAAAAAACGTGTGTGGGGGGGAAAAGTGGAAATAAAAAAACGTGTGTGGGGGGGAAAAGTGGAAATAAAAAAACGTGTGTGGGGGGAAAAGTGGAAATAAAAAAACGTGTGTGGGGGGGAAAAGTGGAAATAAAAAAACGTGTGTGGGGGGGAAAAGTGGAAATAAAAAAACGTGTGTGGGGGGGAAAAGTGGAAATAAAAAAACGTGTGTGGGGGGGAAAAGTGGAAATAAAAAAACGTGTGTGGGGGGGAAAAGTGGAAATAAAAAAACGTGTGTGGGGGGAAAAGTGGAAATAAAAAAACGTGTGTGGGGGGGAAAAGTGGAAATAAAAAAACGTGTGTGGGGGGAAAAGTGGAAATAAAAAAACGTGTGTGGGGGGAAAAGTGGAAATAAAAAAACGTGTGTGGGGGGAAAAGTGGAAATAAAAAAACGTGTGTGGGGGGGAAAAGTGGAAATAAAAAAACGTGTGTGGGGGGAAAAGTGGAAATAAAAAAACGTGTGTGGGGGGAAAAGTGGAAATAAAAAAACGTGTGTGGGGGGGAAAAGTGGAAATAAAAAAACGTGTGTGGGGGGAAAAGTGGAAATAAAAAAACGTGTGTGGGGGGGAAAAGTGGAAATAAAAAAACGTGTGTGGGGGGGAAAAGTGGAAATAAAAAAACGTGTGTGGGGGGAAAAGTGGAAATAAAAAAACGTGTGTGGGGGGAAAAGTGGAAATAAAAAAACGTGTGTGGGGGGAAAAGTGGAAATAAAAAAACGTGTGTGGGGGGAAAAGTGGAAATAAAAAAACGTGTGTGGGGGGGAAAAGTGGAAATAAAAAAACGTGTGTGGGGGGAAAAGTGGAAATAAAAAAACGTGTGTGGGGGGGAAAAGTGGAAATAAAAAAACGTGTGTGGGGGGAAAAGTGGAAATAAAAAAACGTGTGTGGGGGGGAAAAGTGGAAATAAAAAAACGTGTGTGGGGGGGAAAGTGGAAATAAAAAAACGTGTGTGGGGGGAAAAGTGGAAATAAAAAAACGTGTGTGGGGGGGAAAAGTGGAAATAAAAAAACGTGTGTGGGGGGAAAAGTGGAAATAAAAAAACGTGTGTGGGGGGAAAAGTGGAAATAAAAAAACGTGTGTGGGGGGGAAAAGTGGAAATAAAAAAACGTGTGTGGGGGGAAAAGTGGAAATAAAAAAACGTGTGTGGGGGGGAAAAGTGGAAATAAAAAAACGTGTGTGGGGGGGAAAAGTGGAAATAAAAAAACGTGTGTGGGGGGAAAAGTGGAAATAAAAAAACGTGTGTGGGGGGGAAAAGTGGAAATAAAAAAACGTGTGTGGGGGGGAAAAGTGGAAATAAAAAAACGTGTGTGGGGGGGAAAGTGGAAATAAAAAAACGTGTGTGGGGGGGAAAGTGGAAATAAAAAAACGTGTGTGGGGGGAAAAGTGGAAATAAAAAAACGTGTGTGTGGGGGAAGACTGGAAATAAAAAAACGTGTGTGTGGGGGAAAAGTGGAAATAAAAAAACGTGTGTGTGGGGGAAAGTGGAAATAAAAAAACGTGTGTGGGGGGAAAAGTGGAAATAAAAAAACGTGTGTGGGGGGAAAAGTGGAAATAAAAAAACGTGTGTGGGGGGGAAAAGTGGAAATAAAAAAACGTGTGTGGGGGGGAAAAGTGGAAATAAAAAAACGTGTGTGGGGGGAAAAGTGGAAATAAAAAAACGTGTGTGGGGGGGAAAAGTGGAAATAAAAAAACGTGTGTGGGGGGAAAAGTGGAAATAAAAAAACGTGTGTGGGGGGGAAAAGTGGAAATAAAAAAACGTGTGTGGGGGGGAAAGTGGAAATAAAAAAACGTGTGTGGGGGGGAAAGTGGAAATAAAAAAACGTGTGTGGGGGGGAAAAGTGGAAATAAAAAAACGTGTGTGGGGGGAAAAGTGGAAATAAAAAAACGTGTGTGGGGGGGAAAAGTGGAAATAAAAAAACGTGTGTGGGGGGAAAAGTGGAAATAAAAAAACGTGTGTGGGGGGAAAAGTGGAAATAAAAAAACGTGTGTGGGGGGGAAAAGTGGAAATAAAAAAACGTGTGTGGGGGGGAAAAGTGGAAATAAAAAAACGTGTGTGGGGGGAAAAGTGGAAATAAAAAAACGTGTGTGGGGGGGAAAGTGGAAATAAAAAAACGTGTGTGGAGGGAAAAAAGGAAATAAAAAAACGTGTGTGAGGGGGAAAGTGAAAATAAAAAAACGTGTGTGGGGGGAAAAGTGGAAATAAAAAAACGTGTGTGGGGGGAAAAGTGGAAATAAAAAAACGTGTGTGGGGGGAAAAGTGGAAATAAAAAAACGTGTGTGGGGGGGAAAAGTGGAAATAAAAAAACGTGTGTGGGGGGAAAAGTGGAAATAAAAAAACGTGTGTGGGGGGAAAAGTGGAAATAAAAAAACGTGTGTGGGGGGGAAAAGTGGAAATAAAAAAACGTGTGTGGGGGGAAAAGTGGAAATAAAAAAACGTGTGTGGGGGGAAAAGTGGAAATAAAAAAACGTGTGTGGGGGGGAAAGTGGAAATAAAAAAACGTGTGTGGGGGGGAAAAGTGGAAATAAAAAAACGTGTGTGGGGGGGAAAAGTGGAAATAAAAAAACGTGTGTGGGGGGAAAAGTGGAAATAAAAAAACGTGTGTGGGGGGAAAAGTGGAAATAAAAAAACGTGTGTGGGGGGAAAAGTGGAAATAAAAAAACGTGTGTGGGGGGAAAAGTGGAAATAAAAAAACGTGTGTGGGGGGGAAAAGTGGAAATAAAAAAACGTGTGTGGGGGGAAAAGTGGAAATAAAAAAACGTGTGTGGGGGGAAAAGTGGAAATAAAAAAACGTGTGTGGGGGGAAAAGTGGAAATAAAAAAACGTGTGTGGGGGGGAAAAGTGGAAATAAAAAAACGTGTGTGGGGGGGAAAAGTGGAAATAAAAAAACGTGTGTGGGGGGAAAAGTGGAAATAAAAAAACGTGTGTGGGGGGAAAAGTGGAAATAAAAAAACGTGTGTGGGGGGAAAAGTGGAAATAAAAAAACGTGTGTGGGGGGAAAAGTGGAAATAAAAAAACGTGTGTGGGGGGGAAAAGTGGAAATAAAAAAACGTGTGTGGGGGGAAAAGTGGAAATAAAAAAACGTGTGTGGGGGGGAAAGTGGAAATAAAAAAACGTGTGTGGGGGGGAAAAGTGGAAATAAAAAAACGTGTGTGGGGGGAAAAGTGGAAATAAAAAAACGTGTGTGGGGGGAAAAGTGGAAATAAAAAAACGTGTGTGGGGGGGAAAAGTGGAAATAAAAAAACGTGTGTGGGGGGAAAAGTGGAAATAAAAAAACGTGTGTGGGGGGGAAAAGTGGAAATAAAAAAACGTGTGTGGGGGGAAAAGTGGAAATAAAAAAACGTGTGTGGGGGGAAAGTGGAAATAAAAAAACGTGTGTGGGGGGAAAGTGGAAATAAAAAAACGTGTGTGGGGGGGAAAAGTGGAAATAAAAAAACGTGTGTGGGGGGGAAAGTGGAAATAAAAAAACGTGTGTGGGGGGGAAAAGTGGAAATAAAAAAACGTGTGTGGGGGGAAAAGTGGAAATAAAAAAACGTGTGTGGGGGGAAAAGTGGAAATAAAAAAACGTGTGTGGGGGGGAAAAGTGGAAATAAAAAAACGTGTGTGGGGGGAAAAGTGGAAATAAAAAAACGTGTGTGGGGGGAAAAGTGGAAATAAAAAAACGTGTGTGGGGGGGAAAAGTGGAAATAAAAAAACGTGTGTGGGGGGGAAAAGTGGAAATAAAAAAACGTGTGTGGGGGGGAAAAGTGGAAATAAAAAAACGTGTGTGGGGGGAAAAGTGGAAATAAAAAAACGTGTGTGGGGGGGAAAAGTGGAAATAAAAAAACGTGTGTGGGGGGGAAAGTGGAAATAAAAAAACGTGTGTGGGGGGGAAAAGTGGAAATAAAAAAACGTGTGTGGGGGGAAAAGTGGAAATAAAAAAACGTGTGTGGGGGGAAAAGTGGAAATAAAAAAACGTGTGTGGGGGGAAAAGTGGAAATAAAAAAACGTGTGTGGGGGGAAAAGTGGAAATAAAAAAACGTGTGTGGGGGGAAAAGTGGAAATAAAAAAACGTGTGTGGGGGGGAAAAGTGGAAATAAAAAAACGTGTGTGGGGGGAAAAGTGGAAATAAAAAAACGTGTGTGTGGGGGAAAAGTGGAAATAAAAAAACGTGTGTGGGGGGGAAAAGTGGAAATAAAAAAACGTGTGTGGGGGGAAAAGTGGAAATAAAAAAACGTGTGTGGGGGGAAAAGTGGAAATAAAAAAACGTGTGTGGGGGGAAAAGTGGAAATAAAAAAACGTGTGTGGG
>NW_027213998.1:45000-50000 GCF_042767895.1 Penaeus vannamei | reverse complement strand
ATAATGAGTATTATTGTCATTATTATTTTTAAAATTATCATTATTCTTAATATCATTATAAAAATAGTTATAATGATGAAAATGACAGTAATAATTAGCATAATAATCATTATAACTGCAATAATGATAATAATAGTAATGATAATCATGATAATTACTATAATGATGATAATCATAAGAATAATGACAATACTGATGATAATAGTAATCAATGAGTCCGTTTATGATAAAATAAAGGCTAAAACTAATAAAATCCCAAAAGTTGGAAAAACGGCATAATCTAGCGTATTAAAGCCTTATGACAGAAAGGTCGAAGAAAACCCTTTTTCGAGTTCAAATGATGTTTATAATGTTAACATTGATTCAACTAATTATGATGATTTTCATGATAATTCGTTCATAATTAACAATAATGATGATTATGATGATAAGGACAACAATAATAATGATAATATTAATAAAATGATAATTACTATGATAATTTTGATAATTACTGCAATAATTGCAATAATTAACTCTATTCTATTAATTAACATATTAATGATAACAATAGAAATAATAATATAATTACTATTGTTATTATAATGATTATTTTTGTCATTCTTATTTCCAAAATTATCATTATTATTATTATCACAATAATGATAATAATATAATGATAATTATAATATTTTTATAATTACTGAAATAATAGCATTAATTAACTCTATTCTAATAATTTTCATGCTGATAATGACAAAGAAATAATAATTTCATTATTATAATGCGTATTATTATCATTATAAAAATAGTTATAATGATGAAAATTACAGTAATAATTAGCATAATAATCATTATAACTGCAATAATGATAATGATAATAATGATAATTATGATAATGACTATAATGATAATCAAAAAGATAATGACAATGATGATAATGATGATAATAATCATAGAGTCCATTAATAATGAAATAAAGGCTAAAACTAATAAAACGGGAAAATCTAGCGTATTACAGCCTTTTGAGAGAAAGGTCGAAAAAAAAACGTTTCTCGCTTTTAAATGATAATTATGATCATTTAAACATTAATTCAAGTAATTATGATGATTTTCAGGATAATTCCTTTATCATTAACAATAATAATAATTATGATGATAAAGACAATAATGATACTGATGATAATAATAAAATGATAATTATAATGATAATTTTGTTAATTATTGCAATAATAGCAATAACTAACTGTATTCTAATAATTTTCATATTAATAATGACAATAGAAATAATAATATCGTAATTATTGTTATTATAACTAGTATTATTATTATCATTTCTAAAATTATCATTATTTTTATTACCATTATAAAAATAGTTATAATGATGAAAATGACAATAGTAATTAGCATAATCATTATAACAAATAATGATTATAATATTAATGATGATCATGAAGATGATGACTATAATGATGATAATCATAAGAATAATGACAATGATAATGATAATAATAATCATAGAGTCCATTTATAATGAAATAAAGGTTAAAGCTAATAAAATCCCATAAGTCGACAAACGGAAAAATCTAGCGTATTACAGCCTTTTGAGAGAAAGGTAAAAAAAATGATAATTATGATGATTTTAACATAAATTCAGGTAATGACGATTTTCATGATAATTCCTTTATTATTAACAATAATGATGATAATGACAATAATAATAATAATAATAATAAAGTGATAATTATCATTTTAATTTGGATAATTACTGCAATAATAGCAACAATTAACTCTATTCTAATAATTTTCATACTAATAATAACAATAGAAATATCATAATTATTGTGATTATAATGAGTATTTTTGTCATTATTATTATTTTAATTATAAATATTATTATCATTATAAAATGGTTGTAATGATAAAAATGACAGTAATAATTAACATAAAAATCATTATAACTGCAATAATGATAATGATAAGGATAATCATGACGATAATGACTATAATGATAATCACAAGAATAATGACAATAATGATGATAATGATGATATAATCATAGAGTCCATTTATTATGAAATAAAGTCTATAACTAACAAAATCCCGAAAAAACGGGAAACTCTAGCGTATTACACCTTTTTGAGAGAAAGGTCCAAAAAACCCTCTTTCTCGCTTTTAAATTATAATTATGATGATTTTAACATTAATCACTATAATTGTGATGATTTAAATGATAATTCCTTTACCAATAACAATAATGATAATTATGATGATAATAATAATAATAATGATAATAATTATTATTGTCATTATTATTTCTAAAATTATCATTATTAAAGTAGTTATAATGAGGAAAATGACAGTAATAATTTGCATAATAATCATTATAACCAGTAATGATAATGATAATGATAATCATGACGGTAATGACTATAATGATGATAATCAAAGAATAATGACAATAATGATGATAGAGATGATAATAATAATCTTAGTCCATTTATAAAGAGATGAATGCTAAAACTAATAAAATACCAAAAGTCGAAAAATCGGCAAAATCTAGCGTATTACAGCCTTTTCAGAGAAAGGTCGAAAAAAACTTTTTCGCTTTTAAATGATAATTATGGTGATTTTAAAATTATTTAAGGTAATTAGGATGATTTTCATGATAATTCCTTTATCATTAACAATAATGATAATTATGATGATAATGACAATAATGATAATGATAATAATAAAATGATAATTATAATGATAATTTTGATAATTACTGCAATAATAGAAAAAAAACTATTCTAATTATCTTACTAATTATGACAATAGACATAATGATAATCATGACGATAATGACTATAATGATAATCATAAGAATAATGTCAATACTGGTGATAACGATGATAATAATCATAGAGTCTATTTATAATAAAATAAAGGCTAAAATTAAATATATATATATAAAATCCTAAAAGTCGAACAAACGGATAAATCTTGCGTTTTAAAACCCTCTTTCTCGCTTTTAAATTATAATTATGATGATTTTAACATTAATTTAGGTAATTATGATGATTTACATAATTCCTTTATCACTAACAATAATGGTGATTATGATGATAATAATAATAATAATGATAATAATAATAAAAAGATAATAATAACGATAATTTTGATAATTACTCCAAAAATAGCAATAACTAACTCTATTCTAATAATTTTCATACTAATAAGGACAAGAAATCATAATAATATCATTTATATTGTTATTATAATGAGCATTATTGTCATTATTATTTTTAAAATTATCCTTATTGTTATTATCATTATAAAATTAAATATAATGATGAAAATGACTAATAATTAGCATAATAATCATTATAACTGCAATAATGATAATGATAATAATGACGATAATGACTATAATGATGATAATCAAAAGAATAATGATGTTAATGATATTAATCATAGAGTCCATCTATAATGAGATGAAGGCTAAAACTAATAAAATACCAAAAGTAGAAAGGTCAAAAAAAAACTTTTCGCTTTTAAATGATAATTATGATGGTTTTAATATTAATTTAGGTAATTATGATGATTTTCATGATAATTCCTTTATCATTAACAATAATGATGATAATTATGATGATCATGGCAATAATAATAATAATTATTATTATTATTATTATTATTATTATCATTATTGTTATTATTATTATTATTATTATTATTATTATTATTATTATTGTTATTATTATAATGATAATTTGGTAATTACTGCAATAATAGCAAAAATTAACTCTTTCTAATAATTTACATGCTAATAATGACAATGGAATTAATATCATTATTATTATCATAATAAATATTATTGTCATTATTTCTAAAATTATCATTAAAAAATGACAATGATGATAATGATAATAATAATCATAGAGTCCATTTATAATGAAATAAAGGCTAAAACTAATAAAATCCCATAAGTCGAAAAAACGGGAAAATCTAGAGTATTACAGCCTTTTGAGAGAAAGGTCGAAAAAATTAAAGAATTAGTTCAGGTAATTATGAAGATTTTCAGGATAATTCCTTTATCATCAACAATAATGATAATTATGATGATAAAGACAATAATGATACTGATGATAATAATAAAATGATAATTTTGTTAATTATTGCAATAATAGCAATAACTAACTCTATTCAAATAATTTTCATATTTTAATAATGACAATAGAAATAATATCACTATCATTGTTATTATAAATAGTATTATCATCATTTCTAAAATTATCATTATTGTTATCATTATAAAATTAGTTATAATGATGGAAATTACAGTAATAATTAGCATAATAATCATTATAACTGCAATAATGATAATGATAATCATGACGATAATTATAATAATTATAATCAAAAGAATAATGACAATAATGATAATAATGATAATAATAATCATAGAGTCAATCTATAATTAGATGAAGGCTAAAACTAATAAAATCGCAAAAGTAGAAAAATCGGCAAAATCTACCGTATTACAGCCTTTTAAGAGAAAGGTCGAAAAAAAAACTTTTTCGCTTTTAAATGATAATTATGATGATTTTAACATTAATTTAGGTAATTATGATGATTCTCATGATAATTCCTTTATCATTAACAATGATGATAATTATGATGATAATGGCAATAATAATAATGATGATAATAATTATTGTCATTATTATTTCTAAAATTATCATTATTATTATCATTATAAAAGTAGTTATAATTATGAAAATGTAATAATTTGCTTAATAATCATTATAACTGCAGTAATGATAATGATAATGATCATGACGATAATGACTATAATGCTGATGATCAAAAGAATAATGACAATAATGATGATAAAGATAATAATAATAATAATAATAATAATAATAATAATAATAATGATAAAATGATAATTTCAATGATAATTTTGATAATTACTGCAATAATAGCAGAAATTAACTCTATTCTAATAATTTTCATGCTAATAATGACAATAA
>NW_027213995.1:57500-60000 GCF_042767895.1 Penaeus vannamei | reverse complement strand
TCTGTTAAAGGTGCGGATATCTGGGAAAAGTTCTTGCAGAAACGTCTATAATATCCAGCCATTCCCATGAAGCGCATCAGGCCTCTCCTGTCGACGGGCGTGGGATACTGGAGGACCGCTTCCACCTTCGCTGCTACAGGTGCGACCTGACCCTGACCGATCACGTGACCCAAGAAGGTGACATGAGCATGTCCGAATTCACTCTTCTGCAAATTTACCGTGAGGTTTGCGGCTGACAAGGCGGAGAAGAGTGCACGTAAACGTACCAGATGTTCCTGCCAAGACTCGCTCCAGATTACAAGATCGTCTAGGTAACAACGAACGCCTTCTAAGTCCGCAGTCAGGTAGTTCATGAGACGCTGAAAGGTCGCCGGGGCGTTCCTCATACCGAAGGGAAGAACCTTGAACTCGTAGAGACCGACAGGCGTGACAAACGCAGAAATCGGCCTCGCCCTCTCGGTCAACGGAACTTGGTAATATCCCTGGAGGAGATCCAACTTCGACAGGTGGCGTGCCTTCCCCAGGTCATCAATAATGTCGTCCATCCTCGGGAGGGGGAACGAGTCCGCCACTGTTACCGCATTCACCTTCCTATAATCTACACACAGACGGTAAGTGCCGCCACTCTTGGGAACGAGGACTATAGGTGATGCCCAGGGACTCAGGCTGGGACTAATGAACCCCTGCTCCTTCAGGCGCTGAACCTCCGTCTGCAGGAAAGCCCTCTTCTCTGCATTGAGGCGATAGGGAGCTTGACGTACTGGCTGAGCTTCCTTAGTCTCCACATCATGTTCCAGCAGTGGGCAGAGACGAGGTACATCACTGAATAGTTCCTCATACTCCTGCAGAAGAGAACGAATGTTTGCTGCTTGGGCAGCAGAAAGGTGTTTAAGTTTATCATCAGGTTTAGCTAAAATTGTCGAATTTATAAGGTTAGGCTCCACAATCTTTACATTATCACAAGTGTCATTACTGATGTTTGAAGGTACAACTATTGAAACATTTCGTACCTCATCCTTTATATCACCCCGTTCATGGTACTTTTTCAGGAGGTTTACATGTACATGACGGTTTTTCTTACGCCTCTTAGGTGTTTCAATCACATAATTTGTATCACTCGTTCGTTTTAGAATACGAAATGGACCCGTATAGCGAGACTGAAGAGGCTGGTTAGGAAGAGGCAGCAAAGCCAGAACTAAATCACCCTCATTGAAGGTTCTAACTTCAGTATTATTTGCTTTATCAAAATGTTCTTTCATTTTAGATTGAGCTTTACCCAAATGATTATGAGCTATTGAGATAGCTGTTCGTAATCTATGCTTAAATTTATTCACATAAGCAGCTACTGGAATGTCCTCCTCTTCAATTAACCAGCACTCCTTTAAGACCTTCAGTGGTCCACGCACTTCATGGCCGTAAATTAATTGAAATGGAGAATAACCAAGGCTCTCTTGAACACTGTCCCTTACTGAAAATAACAGCAAATCTATTCCTTCATCCCACTCAGAACCAGTCTCTAAACAAAAGGCTTTAATCATAGTCTTTAAAGTATAGTGAAACCTTTCAACTACCCCTTGACTCTGAGGATGATATACGGTGGACCTGCACTGCTGTATACCCAAGGACTTCATAACCTGTTCATACAGTCTGGACGTAAAATTTGACCCTTGATCTGATTGTATTACAGTAGGCAGACCAACTTGTGTAAAAAAAATTATCAATGCCTTCACAACATTCTTAGTAGTGATGCGTCTAAGAGGAATAGCTTCAGGATATCGGGTGGCCACATCAATTATGGTTAACAGAAACTTGTTACCCCGTTTAGTCTTTGGAAGAGGACCTACACAGTCAATAACTATTTTGCTGAAAGGCTCTGTTAACACAGGGATAGGTTGCAAGGGATATGGTTTGATACCATCTCCGGGTTTGCCTTTTACTTGGCAGATATGGCATGACTGGCAATAGTAACCAACATCACGTTTCATTTTCGGCCAATAAAAATGAGCTAAAATCTTATGGTAAGATTTGTTGACTCCCAAATGACCACTAATGTCATGTGCAATATTCAATACATCAGTTCGAAGGGGCTTTGGAATGACAATCTGATGTACTATCTTACTGGTATCGTCTGCAGATATATTATAGGGCTTATATTTACGCATAAGAACACCTGACTGGAGATAATAGCAGGTACTGAAATTGTCTATGTTACTTGTATCAGTAAGCCTATCATAAAATGTTTGCAACTCAGGATCTTTATATTGTTCTTCAATGAGCTTTTCTCTAGTAACTGGCATGTCTTTAAAATTTACTATATTAGAATTATCAGAAGCAGAAATGTTTGAATCTTTGTCAGATGATTTAAAGAAATCTGCCAAGGTGAAATCCTCGGTGAATATATCATTAAGGCTCTCTTTGGGTAATGCAGTACCGGCGGTAAGCGCCTTGGTAGGAGGGGAGGACCTACGACTTGCACTGCGGGTGACAGCACATGCAGGAA
>NW_027213992.1:40000-42500 GCF_042767895.1 Penaeus vannamei | reverse complement strand
TACTCCAAGATCTATATCAACACTTTGCTTGTCACATGCTGATTTTGCTAGGCGGTCGGCATGATCATGCCTGGGGATTCCAAAATGCGATGGTATCCACACAAAACGTATATCATGGCCTCGTTCTTTTGCACGATACACATTTATCCTTATGTCATTTGCAATATTTCCTGCACCTTTGTCTAGTGTGTTCAATGCCTGGAGAGCACTCTGTGAGTCGCAGAAAATGACTCCTGAGCCTTGACTTAATAGAAATTCGGTGGCTATGAGCATTCCTGCCAACTCAGTTTGTGTAGTGCTAGCCCAGTCATGAACCCGCCTACAATCCTGGTGCTGCAAAATATTGTTTTTATATACGACAAAAGCGCATCCTGCTCTACTCCCAGACTGCAAGGATCCATCAGTGTAGCATTCATACGCATTGGGCATAGTTTCAAGGTGCTCATTGATAATTGCTAAAGCATACTGCTTAAGTACAGCAGGGGGGACACTGTCTTTTTTTGGGGCAGTCGTATAAAATACACTTAGGTCCGACATTTTCCACGGTGGAGCAGAACGTCCATGTAGGTTCTTAGTTATGGACATGTTCAGCTGAGACAAGTGCTTACATGTTACTTGTTGCCATGGATTTGAATTTGAATCGATGTTGCCATTCAAAGTTAGCTCCACTGTTCTATGTTTTAGTTGTCTTTGGAACTCTGTACAATAGAGGGGTTCTCTTATTGCTTTGACGCTAAATGTGGTGTTTATGTATAATATTCTTTCATAGACAGACGGCAAATTAAGTTCTGATCTCATATTCACAATCCTCGTTGTCTTAGGGGCGCCGAGAATAAGCCTCATGGCCTCATTTTGTACAATTTCTAAACTAGCCAACTCTGACTCCTTGTATAATACTAGGTGCAATGCATGATAATCTATGACCGACCGTATGTATGACAGGTAAAAGAGTCTAGCAATATTGACATTAATACCATGGTCTTTGCCGACAAGTGTCCTAAGTGGCTTCAGACGTTCCCACAGCCTTTTCTTCAGGTTTTGTATGAACTCTGCATCATTAACAGCCACCCCGAGATATTTGTATTGGTGACAGAGATCTAGCTCAACGTCATTGATGTGAAACCTTGGCAGAGGGATTGTTTTAGGGTTAAGTGCCTTGGTTTTTTCAGTCGATATTATCAAGCCACACTCTGTAGCCCTTGCTGAAAGCACATCAAGGATCTGTTGCATTCTCTCCTCGGATGAGGATTAAATGCAAATATCATCGGCATAGCAAATAATGGAGTCACTGCCCTCAAGTGGTATATCGCCTAGTAATCTATGCATTAGGATGTTAAATAGCATGGGACTAAGTACGCCTCCCTGAGGTGTGCCGAGTTCAAACACTTTTGCATGAGTACTCTTAACACCCCTGAAGAAAACCTGAGCCGATCGATTGGATAGATACATTTGAATCCATGTTAACAGTTTTCCCTGAATACCAAAGCTAGCTAGTTGCTCAAGGATCATTTCTCTGTTCGCAATATCAAAGGCAGATTGAAGATCAAGAAATACGGTTTGCATGCCTGGTATTGAGTTTGTTAAGTATTCTGCAAAACAATGCTGACTGCTACGTCCTGGGAGAAATCCATACAGTCTGGGGGATAACTTAGCATGTATACGGTACATGAGTCTGTTCAGAATTATTCTCTCAAGTACTTTGCACAGACAGGAGGTCAAGGAAATTGGTCTGTATTTGTCAGTGTTGGATTTGGGTATAGGGATGATTAAACTTTTAGTCCAGGAGCTTGGGAGGATTCCTTGTGATAGGCTGAGTCTATACAGGTGTAAGAGTGGGTTGCCTGGCACCTGCGCAATGAGGCGAAGAACACTGTAAGTAATGCCATCCTCGCCAGGGGCTGTTGCCTTGCCTTTCACAAGGGCATTTCTCAGTTCCCACTCGGTTATTTCGGCAAAGTCGGATGGGTCAATAGCAGCACAGGCTACTGCTATATTGAATTTCCTATCTATTTTTGACTTGTCGAGATGGTCTTTTATCCCTTGTGGAAGTGAGCTCAGCTGAGAGTTTTCAGCCCACTGCTCCAGTAGCACATTAGCCTGTTCTTGTGGGCTGTGAAACTGCGGTGTTGTGGGAGCTTTACCTGTCAGCCTATTAATCTTTCTCCATACATCAGCCATGGAAGTTTGACTATTGATGCTTTGCAAAAATTGTTCCCAGTGTTTACTAAGAATCTCAGTTTTTAGTTCTCTGAATTCTTTATTGGCTTTAAGAAACTGAATAAGATTGTCTGATGTCTTGTTATCTTTATAGCAATTGGCAAGCTCCTGAACTCGTTGATGTTCCTTGGCTAGAATTGGGTCATTGATCCACCTCGGAGCATGGGGGGCTTGGGGGCTCTTTTTCTTCGAGAGTTTTCGTGAACAGACCCATGTGTTATAGTAGTCAGTGACAACTTTGATTAAATCCTGAGAGAATTTTTCAACTGTTGTTACTTCATAT
>NW_027213991.1:0-67638 GCF_042767895.1 Penaeus vannamei | reverse complement strand
AGGTTAGGTTAGGTTACGTTGGTTAGGTTAGGTTAGGTTAGGTTAGGTTAGGTTAGGCTCAAATTTAACCAGGAGACTCCAAATTTCGTTTTCTCACATAAACTTGATCGTAAATCACTCTAATCCACGATAGGTTACAGTACCTGCAATTTGGGGAGGTTAGGTTAGGTTACGTTGGTTAGGTTAGGTTAGGTTAGGTTAGGTTAGGTTAGGCTCAAATTTAACCAGGAGACTCCAAATTTCGTTTTCTCACATAAACTTGATCGTAAATCACTCTAATCCACGATAGGTTACAGTACCTGCAATTTGGGGAGGTTAGGTTAGGTTACGTTGGTTAGGTTAGGTTAGGTTAGGTTAGGTTAGGTTAGGCTCAAATTTAACCAGGAGACTCCAAATTTCGTTTTCTCACATAAACTTGATCGTAAATCACTCTAATCCACGATAGGTTACAGTACCTGCAATTTGGGGAGGTTAGGTTAGGTTACGTTGGTTAGGTTAGGTTAGGTTAGGTTAGGTTAGGTTAGGCTCAAATTTAACCAGGAGACTCCAAATTTCGTTTTCTCACATAAACTTGATCGTAAATCACTCTAATCCACGATAGGTTACAGTACCTGCAATTTGGGGAGGTTAGGTTAGGTTACGTTGGTTAGGTTAGGTTAGGTTAGGTTAGGTTAGGTTAGGCTCAAATTTAACCAGGAGACTCCAAATTTCGTTTTCTCACATAAACTTGATCGTAAATCACTCTAATCCACGATAGGTTACAGTACCTGCAATTTGGGGAGGTTAGGTTAGGTTACGTTGGTTAGGTTAGGTTAGGTTAGGTTAGGTTAGGTTAGGCTCAAATTTAACCAGGAGACTCCAAATTTCGTTTTCTCACATAAACTTGATCGTAAATCACTCTAATCCACGATAGGTTACAGTACCTGCAATTTGGGGAGGTTAGGTTAGGTTACGTTGGTTAGGTTAGGTTAGGTTAGGTTAGGTTAGGTTAGGCTCAAATTTAACCAGGAGACTCCAAATTTCGTTTTCTCACATAAACTTGATCGTAAATCACTCTAATCCACGATAGGTTACAGTACCTGCAATTTGGGGAGGTTAGGTTAGGTTACGTTGGTTAGGTTAGGTTAGGTTAGGTTAGGTTAGGTTAGGCTCAAATTTAACCAGGAGACTCCAAATTTCGTTTTCTCACATAAACTTGATCGTAAATCACTCTAATCCACGATAGGTTACAGTACCTGCAATTTGGGGAGGTTAGGTTAGGTTACGTTGGTTAGGTTAGGTTAGGTTAGGTTAGGTTAGGTTAGGCTCAAATTTAACCAGGAGACTCCAAATTTCGTTTTCTCACATAAACTTGATCGTAAATCACTCTAATCCACGATAGGTTACAGTACCTGCAATTTGGGGAGGTTAGGTTAGGTTACGTTGGTTAGGTTAGGTTAGGTTAGGTTAGGTTAGGTTAGGCTCAAATTTAACCAGGAGACTCCAAATTTCGTTTTCTCACATAAACTTGATCGTAAATCACTCTAATCCACGATAGGTTACAGTACCTGCAATTTGGGGAGGTTAGGTTAGGTTACGTTGGTTAGGTTAGGTTAGGTTAGGTTAGGTTAGGTTAGGCTCAAATTTAACCAGGAGACTCCAAATTTCGTTTTCTCACATAAACTTGATCGTAAATCACTCTGATCCACGATAGGTTACAGTACCTGCAATTTGGGGAGGTTAGGTTAGGTTACGTTGGTTAGGTTAGGTTAGGTTAGGTTAGGTTAGGTTAGGCTCAAATTTAACCAGGAGACTCCAAATTTCGTCTTCTCACATAAACTTGATCGTAAATCACTCTAATCCACGATAGGTTACAGTACCTGCAATTTGGGGAGGTTAGGTTAGGTTACGTTGGTTAGGTTAGGTTAGGTTAGGTTAGGTTAGGTTAGGCTCAAATTTAACCAGGAGACTCCAAATTTCGTTTTCTCACATAAACTTGATCGTAAATCACTCTAATCCACGATAGGTTACAGTACCTGCAATTTGGGGAGGTTAGGTTAGGTTACGTTGGTTAGGTTAGGTTAGGTTAGGTTAGGTTAGGTTAGGCTCAAATTTAACCAGGAGACTCCAAATTTCGTTTTCTCACATAAACTTGATCGTAAATCACTCTAATCCACGATAGGTTACAGTACCTGCAATTTGGGGAGGTTAGGTTAGGTTACGTTGGTTAGGTTAGGTTAGGTTAGGTTAGGTTAGGTTAGGCTCAAATTTAACCAGGAGACTCCAAATTTCGTTTTCTCACATAAACTTGATCGTAAATCACTCTAATCCACGATAGGTTACAGTACCTGCAATTTGGGGAGGTTAGGTTAGGTTACGTTGGTTAGGTTAGGTTAGGTTAGGTTAGGTTAGGTTAGGCTCAAATTTAACCAGGAGACTCCAAATTTCGTTTTCTCACATAAACTTGATCGTAAATCACTCTAATCCACGATAGGTTACAGTACCTGCAATTTGGGGAGGTTAGGTTAGGTTACGTTGGTTAGGTTAGGTTAGGTTAGGTTAGGTTAGGTTAGGCTCAAATTTAACCAGGAGACTCCAAATTTCGTTTTCTCACATAAACTTGATCGTAAATCACTCTAATCCACGATAGGTTACAGTACCTGCAATTTGGGGAGGTTAGGTTAGGTTACGTTGGTTAGGTTAGGTTAGGTTAGGTTAGGTTAGGTTAGGCTCAAATTTAACCAGGAGACTCCAAATTTCGTTTTCTCACATAAACTTGATCGTAAATCACTCTAATCCACGATAGGTTACAGTACCTGCAATTTGGGGAGGTTAGGTTAGGTTACGTTGGTTAGGTTAGGTTAGGTTAGGTTAGGTTAGGTTAGGCTCAAATTTAACCAGGAGACTCCAAATTTCGTTTTCTCACATAAACTTGATCGTAAATCACTCTAATCCACGATAGGTTACAGTACCTGCAATTTGGGGAGGTTAGGTTAGGTTACGTTGGTTAGGTTAGGTTAGGTTAGGTTAGGTTAGGTTAGGCTCAAATTTAACCAGGAGACTCCAAATTTCGTTTTCTCACATAAACTTGATCGTAAATCACTCTAATCCACGATAGGTTACAGTACCTGCAATTTGGGGAGGTTAGGTTAGGTTACGTTGGTTAGGTTAGGTTAGGTTAGGTTAGGTTAGGTTAGGTTAGGCTCAAATTTAACCAGGAGACTCCAAATTTCGTTTTCTCACATAAACTTGATCGTAAATCACTCTAATCCACGATAGGTTACAGTACCTGCAATTTGGGGAGGTTAGGTTAGGTTACGTTGGTTAGGTTAGGTTAGGTTAGGTTAGGTTAGGTTAGGCTCAAATTTAACCAGGAGACTCCAAATTTCGTTTTCTCACATAAACTTGATCGTAAATCACTCTAATCCACGATAGGTTACAGTACCTGCAATTTGGGGAGGTTAGGTTAGGTTACGTTGGTTAGGTTAGGTTAGGTTAGGTTAGGTTAGGTTAGGCTCAAATTTAACCAGGAGACTCCAAATTTCGTTTTCTCACATAAACTTGATCGTAAATCACTCTAATCCACGATAGGTTACAGTACCTGCAATTTGGGGAGGTTAGGTTAGGTTACGTTGGTTAGGTTAGGTTAGGTTAGGTTAGGTTAGGTTAGGCTCAAATTTAACCAGGAGACTCCAAATTTCGTTTTCTCACATAAACTTGATCGTAAATCACTCTAATCCACGATAGGTTACAGTACCTGCAATTTGGGGAGGTTAGGTTAGGTTACGTTGGTTAGGTTAGGTTAGGTTAGGTTAGGTTAGGTTAGGCTCAAATTTAACCAGGAGACTCCAAATTTCGTTTTCTCACATAAACTTGATCGTAAATCACTCTAATCCACGATAGGTTACAGTACCTGCAATTTGGGGAGGTTAGGTTAGGTTACGTTGGTTAGGTTAGGTTAGGTTAGGTTAGGTTAGGTTAGGCTCAAATTTAACCAGGAGACTCCAAATTTCGTTTTCTCACATAAACTTGATCGTAAATCACTCTAATCCACGATAGGTTACAGTACCTGCAATTTGGGCAGGTTAGGTTAGGTTACGTTGGTTAGGTTAGGTTAGGTTAGGTTAGGTTAGGTTAGGCTCAAATTTAACCAGGAGACTCCAAATTTCGTTTTCTCACATAAACTTGATCGTAAATCACTCTAATCCACGATAGGTTACAGTACCTGCAATTTGGGGAGGTTAGGTTAGGTTACGTTGGTTAGGTTAGGTTAGGTTAGGTTAGGTTAGGTTAGGTTAGGTTAGGCTCAAATTTAACCAGGAGACTCCACATTTCGTTTTCTCACATAAACTTGATCGTAAATCACTCTAATCCACGATAGGTTACAGTACCTGCAATTTGGGGAGGTTAGGTTAGGTTACGTTGGTTAGGTTAGGTTAGGTTAGGTTAGGTTAGGTTAGGCTCAAATTTAACCAGGAGACTCCAAATTTCGTTTTCTCACATAAACTTGATCGTAAATCACTCTAATCCACGATAGGTTACAGTACCTGCAATTTGGGGAGGTTAGGTTAGGTTACGTTGGTTAGGTTAGGTTAGGTTAGGTTAGGTTAGGTTAGGCTCAAATTTAACCAGGAGACTCCAAATTTCGTTTTCTCACATAAACTTGATCGTAAATCACTCTAATCCACGATAGGTTACAGTACCTGCAATTTGGGGAGGTTAGGTTAGGTTACGTTGGTTAGGTTAGGTTAGGTTAGGTTAGGTTAGGTTAGGCTCAAATTTAACCAGGAGACTCCAAATTTCGTTTTCTCACATAAACTTGATCGTAAATCACTCTAATCCACGATAGGTTACAGTACCTGCAATTTGGGGAGGTTAGGTTAGGTTACGTTGGTTAGGTTAGGTTAGGTTAGGTTAGGTTAGGTTAGGCTCAAATTTAACCAGGAGACTCCAAATTTCGTTTTCTCACATAAACTTGATCGTAAATCACTCTAATCCACGATAGGTTACAGTACCTGCAATTTGGGGAGGTTAGGTTAGGTTACGTTGGTTAGGTTAGGTTAGGTTAGGTTAGGTTAGGTTAGGTTAGGCTCAAATTTAACCAGGAGACTCCAAATTTCGTTTTCTCACATAAACTTGATCGTAAATCACTCTAATCCACGATAGGTTACAGTACCTGCAATTTGGGGAGGTTAGGTTAGGTTACGTTGGTTAGGTTAGGTTAGGTTAGGTTAGGTTAGGTTAGGCTCAAATTTAACCAGGAGACTCCAAATTTCGTTTTCTCACATAAACTTGATCGTAAATCACTCTAATCCACGATAGGTTACAGTACCTGCAATTTGGGGAGGTTAGGTTAGGTTACGTTGGTTAGGTTAGGTTAGGTTAGGTTAGGTTAGGTTAGGCTCAAATTTAACCAGGAGACTCCAAATTTCGTTTTCTCACATAAACTTGATCGTAAATCACTCTAATCCACGATAGGTTACAGTACCTGCAATTTGGGGAGGTTAGGTTAGGTTACGTTGGTTAGGTTAGGTTAGGTTAGGTTAGGTTAGGCTCAAATTTAACCAGGAGACTCCAAATTTCGTTTTCTCACATAAACTTGATCGTAAATCACTCTAATCCACGATAGGTTACAGTACCTGCAATTTGGGGAGGTTAGGTTAGGTTACGTTGGTTAGGTTAGGTTAGGTTAGGTTAGGTTAGGTTAGGCTCAAATTTAACCAGGAGACTCCAAATTTCGTTTTCTCACATAAACTTGATCGTAAATCACTCTAATCCACGATAGGTTACAGTACCTGCAATTTGGGGAGGTTAGGTTAGGTTACGTTGGTTAGGTTCGGTTAGGTTAGGTTAGGTTAGGTTAGGTTAGGCTCAAATTTAACCAGGAGACTCCAAATTTCGTTTTCTCACATAAACTTGATCGTAAATCACTCTAATCCACGATAGGTTACAGTACCTGCAATTTGGGGAGGTTAGGTTAGGTTACGTTGGTTAGGTTAGGTTAGGTTAGGTTAGGTTAGGTTAGGCTCAAATTTAACCAGGAGACTCCAAATTTCGTTTTCTCACATAAACTTGATCGTAAATCACTCTAATCCACGATAGGTTACAGTACCTGCAATTTGGGGAGGTTAGGTTAGGTTACGTTGGTTAGGTTCGGTTAGGTTAGGTTAGGTTAGGTTAGGTTAGGTTAGGCTCAAATTTAACCAGGAGACTCCAAATTTCGTTTTCTCACATAAACTTGATCGTAAATCACTCTAATCCACGATAGGTTACAGTACCTGCAATTTGGGGAGGTTAGGTTAGGTTACGTTGGTTAGGTTAGGTTAGGTTAGGTTAGGTTAGGTTAGGCTCAAATTTAACCAGGAGACTCCAAATTTCGTTTTCTCACATAAACTTGATCGTAAATCACTCTAATCCACGATAGGTTACAGTACCTGCAATTTGGGGAGGTTAGGTTAGGTTACGTTGGTTAGGTTAGGTTAGGTTAGGTTAGGTTAGGTTAGGCTCAAATTTAACCAGGAGACTCCAAATTTCGTTTTCTCACATAAACTTGATCGTAAATCACTCTAATCCACGATAGGTTACAGTACCTGCAATTTGGGGAGGTTAGGTTAGGTTACGTTGGTTAGGTTAGGTTAGGTTAGGTTAGGTTAGGCTCAAATTTAACCAGGAGACTCCAAATTTCGTTTTCTCACATAAACTTGATCGTAAATCACTCTAATCCACGATAGGTTACAGTACCTGCAATTTGGGGAGGTTAGGTTAGGTTACGTTGGTTAGGTTCGGTTCGGTTAGGTTAGGTTAGGTTAGGTTAGGTTAGGCTCAAATTTAACCAGGAGACTCCAAATTTCGTTTTCTCACATAAACTTGATCGTAAATCACTCTAATCCACGATAGGTTACAGTACCTGCAATTTGGGGAGGTTAGGTTAGGTTACGTTGGTTAGGTTAGGTTAGGTTAGGTTAGGTTAGGTTAGGCTCAAATTTAACCAGGAGACTCCAAATTTCGTTTTCTCACATAAACTTGATCGTAAATCACTCTAATCCACGATAGGTTACAGTACCTGCAATTTGGGGAGGTTAGGTTAGGTTACGTTGGTTAGGTTAGGTTAGGTTAGGTTAGGTTAGGTTAGGCTCAAATTTAACCAGGAGACTCCAAATTTCGTTTTCTCACATAAACTTGATCGTAAATCACTCTAATCCACGATAGGTTACAGTACCTGCAATTTGGGGAGGTTAGGTTAGGTTACGTTGGTTAGGTTAGGTTAGGTTAGGTTAGGTTAGGCTCAAATTTAACCAGGAGACTCCAAATTTCGTTTTCTCACATAAACTTGATCGTAAATCACTCTAATCCACGATAGGTTACAGTACCTGCAATTTGGGGAGGTTAGGTTAGGTTACGTTGGTTAGGTTAGGTTAGGTTAGGTTAGGTTAGGTTAGGCTCAAATTTAACCAGGAGACTCCAAATTTCGTTTTCTCACATAAACTTGATCGTAAATCACTCTAATCCACGATAGGTTACAGTACCTGCAATTTGGGGAGGTTAGGTTAGGTTACGTTGGTTAGGTTAGGTTAGGTTAGGTTAGGTTAGGTTAGGCTCAAATTTAACCAGGAGACTCCAAATTTCGTTTTCTCACATAAACTTGATCGTAAATCACTCTAATCCACGATAGGTTACAGTACCTGCAATTTGGGGAGGTTAGGTTAGGTTACGTTGGTTAGGTTAGGTTAGGTTAGGTTAGGTTAGGTTAGGCTCAAATTTAACCAGGAGACTCCAAATTTCGTTTTCTCACATAAACTTGATCGTAAATCACTCTAATCCACGATAGGTTACAGTACCTGCAATTTGGGGAGGTTAGGTTAGGTTACGTTGGTTAGGTTAGGTTAGGTTAGGTTAGGTTAGGTTAGGCTCAAATTTAACCAGGAGACTCCAAATTTCGTTTTCTCAGATAAACTTGATCGTAAATCACTCTAATCCACGATAGGTTACAGTACCTGCAATTTGGGGAGGTTAGGTTAGGTTACGTTGGTTAGGTTAGGTTAGGTTAGGTTAGGTTAGGTTAGGCTCAAATTTAACCAGGAGACTCCAAATTTCGTTTTCTCACATAAACTTGATCGTAAATCACTCTAATCCACGATAGGTTACAGTACCTGCAATTTGGGGAGGTTAGGTTAGGTTACGTTGGTTAGGTTAGGTTAGGTTAGGTTAGGTTAGGTTAGGCTCAAATTTAACCAGGAGACTCCAAATTTCGTTTTCTCACATAAACTTGATCGTAAATCACTCTAATCCACGATAGGTTACAGTACCTGCAATTTGGGGAGGTTAGGTTAGGTTACGTTGGTTAGGTTAGGTTAGGTTAGGTTAGGTTAGGCTCAAATTTAACCAGGAGACTCCAAATTTCGTTTTCTCACATAAACTTGATCGTAAATCACTCTAATCCACGATAGGTTACAGTACCTGCAATTTGGGGAGGTTAGGTTAGGTTACGTTGGTTAGGTTAGGTTAGGTTAGGTTAGGTTAGGTTAGGCTCAAATTTAACCAGGAGACTCCAAATTTCGTTTTCTCACATAAACTTGATCGTAAATCACTCTAATCCACGATAGGTTACAGTACCTGCAATTTGGGGAGGTTAGGTTAGGTTACGTTGGTTAGGTTAGGTTAGGTTAGGTTAGGTTAGGTTAGGCTCAAATTTAACCAGGAGACTCCAAATTTCGTTTTCTCACATAAACTTGATCGTAAATCACTCTAATCCACGATAGGTTACAGTACCTGCAATTTGGGGAGGTTAGGTTAGGTTACGTTGGTTAGGTTAGGTTAGGTTAGGTTAGGTTAGGTTAGGCTCAAATTTAACCAGGAGACTCCAAATTTCGTTTTCTCACATAAACTTGATCGTAAATCACTCTAATCCACGATAGGTTACAGTACCTGCAATTTGGGGAGGTTAGGTTAGGTTACGTTGGTTAGGTTAGGTTAGGTTAGGTTAGGTTAGGTTAGGCTCAAATTTAACCAGGAGACTCCAAATTTCGTTTTCTCACATAAACTTGATCGTAAATCACTCTAATCCACGATAGGTTACAGTACCTGCAATTTGGGGAGGTTAGGTTAGGTTACGTTGGTTAGGTTAGGTTAGGTTAGGTTAGGTTAGGTTAGGCTCAAATTTAACCAGGAGACTCCAAATTTCGTTTTCTCACATAAACTTGATCGTAAATCACTCTAATCCACGATAGGTTACAGTACCTGCAATTTGGGGAGGTTAGGTTAGGTTACGTTGGTTAGGTTAGGTTAGGTTAGGTTAGGTTAGGTTAGGCTCAAATTTAACCAGGAGACTCCAAATTTCGTTTTCTCACATAAACTTGATCGTAAATCACTCTAATCCACGATAGGTTACAGTACCTGCAATTTGGGGAGGTTAGGTTAGGTTACGTTGGTTAGGTTAGGTTAGGTTAGGTTAGGTTAGGTTAGGCTCAAATTTAACCAGGAGACTCCAAATTTCGTTTTCTCACATAAACTTGATCGTAAATCACTCTAATCCACGATAGGTTACAGTACCTGCAATTTGGGGAGGTTAGGTTAGGTTACGTTGGTTAGGTTAGGTTAGGTTAGGTTAGGTTAGGTTAGGTTAGGCTCAAATTTAACCAGGAGACTCCAAATTTCGTTTTCTCACATAAACTTGATCGTAAATCACTCTAATCCACGATAGGTTACAGTACCTGCAATTTGGGGAGGTTAGGTTAGGTTACGTTGGTTAGGTTAGGTTAGGTTAGGTTAGGTTAGGTTAGGCTCAAATTTAACCAGGAGACTCCAAATTTCGTTTTCTCACATAAACTTGATCGTAAATCACTCTAATCCACGATAGGTTACAGTACCTGCAATTTGGGGAGGTTAGGTTAGGTTACGTTGGTTAGGTTAGGTTAGGTTAGGTTAGGTTAGGTTAGGCTCAAATTTAACCAGGAGACTCCAAATTTCGTTTTCTCACATAAACTTGATCGTAAATCACTCTAATCCACGATAGGTTACAGTACCTGCAATTTGGGGAGGTTAGGTTAGGTTACGTTGGTTAGGTTAGGTTAGGTTAGGTTAGGTTAGGTTAGGCTCAAATTTAACCAGGAGACTCCAAATTTCGTTTTCTCACATAAACTTGATCGTAAATCACTCTAATCCACGATAGGTTACAGTACCTGCAATTTGGGGAGGTTAGGTTAGGTTACGTTGGTTAGGTTAGGTTAGGTTAGGTTAGGTTAGGTTAGGCTCAAATTTAACCAGGAGACTCCAAATTTCGTTTTCTCACATAAACTTGATCGTAAATCACTCTAATCCACGATAGGTTACAGTACCTGCAATTTGGGGAGGTTAGGTTAGGTTACGTTGGTTAGGTTAGGTTAGGTTAGGTTAGGTTAGGTTAGGCTCAAATTTAACCAGGAGACTCCAAATTTCGTTTTCTCACATAAACTTGATCGTAAATCACTCTAATCCACGATAGGTTACAGTACCTGCAATTTGGGGAGGTTAGGTTAGGTTACGTTGGTTAGGTTAGGTTAGGTTAGGTTAGGTTAGGTTAGGCTCAAATTTAACCAGGAGACTCCAAATTTCGTTTTCTCACATAAACTTGATCGTAAATCACTCTAATCCACGATAGGTTACAGTACCTGCAATTTGGGGAGGTTAGGTTAGGTTACGTTGGTTAGGTTAGGTTAGGTTAGGTTAGGTTAGGTTAGGCTCAAATTTAACCAGGAGACTCCAAATTTCGTTTTCTCACATAAACTTGATCGTAAATCACTCTAATCCACGATAGGTTACAGTACCTGCAATTTGGGGAGGTTAGGTTAGGTTACGTTGGTTAGGTTAGGTTAGGTTAGGTTAGGTTAGGTTAGGCTCAAATTTAACCAGGAGACTCCAAATTTCGTTTTCTCACATAAACTTGATCGTAAATCACTCTAATCCACGATAGGTTACAGTACCTGCAATTTGGGGAGGTTAGGTTAGGTTACGTTGGTTAGGTTAGGTTAGGTTAGGTTAGGTTAGGTTAGGCTCAAATTTAACCAGGAGACTCCAAATTTCGTTTTCTCACATAAACTTGATCGTAAATCACTCTAATCCACGATAGGTTACAGTACCTGCAATTTGGGGAGGTTAGGTTAGGTTACGTTGGTTAGGTTAGGTTAGGTTAGGTTAGGTTAGGTTAGGCTCAAATTTAACCAGGAGACTCCAAATTTCGTTTTCTCACATAAACTTGATCGTAAATCACTCTAATCCACGATAGGTTACAGTACCTGCAATTTGGGGAGGTTAGGTTAGGTTACGTTGGTTAGGTTAGGTTAGGTTAGGTTAGGTTAGGTTAGGCTCAAATTTAACCAGGAGACTCCAAATTTCGTTTTCTCACATAAACTTGATCGTAAATCACTCTAATCCACGATAGGTTACAGTACCTGCAATTTGGGGAGGTTAGGTTAGGTTACGTTGGTTAGGTTAGGTTAGGTTAGGTTAGGTTAGGTTAGGCTCAAATTTAACCAGGAGACTCCAAATTTCGTTTTCTCACATAAACTTGATCGTAAATCACTCTAATCCACGATAGGTTACAGTACCTGCAATTTGGGGAGGTTAGGTTAGGTTACGTTGGTTAGGTTAGGTTAGGTTAGGTTAGGTTAGGTTAGGCTCAAATTTAACCAGGAGACTCCAAATTTCGTTTTCTCACATAAACTTGATCGTAAATCACTCTAATCCACGATAGGTTACAGTACCTGCAATTTGGGGAGGTTAGGTTAGGTTACGTTGGTTAGGTTAGGTTAGGTTAGGTTAGGTTAGGTTAGGCTCAAATTTAACCAGGAGACTCCAAATTTCGTTTTCTCACATAAACTTGATCGTAAATCACTCTAATCCACGATAGGTTACAGTACCTGCAATTTGGGGAGGTTAGGTTAGGTTACGTTGGTTAGGTTAGGTTAGGTTAGGTTAGGTTAGGTTAGGCTCAAATTTAACCAGGAGACTCCAAATTTCGTTTTCTCACATAAACTTGATCGTAAATCACTCTAATCCACGATAGGTTACAGTACCTGCAATTTGGGGAGGTTAGGTTAGGTTACGTTGGTTAGGTTAGGTTAGGTTAGGTTAGGTTAGGTTAGGCTCAAATTTAACCAGGAGACTCCAAATTTCGTTTTCTCACATAAACTTGATCGTAAATCACTCTAATCCACGATAGGTTACAGTACCTGCAATTTGGGGAGGTTAGGTTAGGTTACGTTGGTTAGGTTAGGTTAGGTTAGGTTAGGTTAGGTTAGGCTCAAATTTAACCAGGAGACTCCAAATTTCGTTTTCTCACATAAACTTGATCGTAAATCACTCTAATCCACGATAGGTTACAGTACCTGCAATTTGGGGAGGTTAGGTTTGGTTACGTTGGTTAGGTTAGGTTAGGTTAGTTTAGGTTAGGTTAGGCTCAAATTTAACCAGGAGACTCCAAATTTCGTTTTCTCACATAAACTTGATCGTAAATCACTCTAATCCACGATAGGTTACAGTACCTGCAATTTGGGGAGGTTAGGTTAGGTTACGTTGGTTAGGTTAGGTTAGGTTAGGTTAGGTTAGGTTAGGTTAGGTTAGGCTCAAATTTAACCAGGAGACTCCAAATTTCGTTTTCTCACATAAACTTGATCGTAAATCACTCTAATCCACGATAGGTTACAGTACCTGCAATTTGGGGAGGTTAGGTTAGGTTACGTTGGTTAGGTTAGGTTAGGTTAGGTTAGGTTAGGTTAGGCTCAAATTTAACCAGGAGACTCCAAATTTCGTTTTCTCACATAAACTTGATCGTAAATCACTCTAATCCACGGTAGGTTACAGTACCTGCAATTTGGAGAGGTTAGGTTAGGTTACGTTGGTTAGGTTAGGTTAGGTTAGGTTAGGTTAGGTTAGGTTAGGCTCAAATTTAACCAGGAGACTCCAAATTTCGTTTTCTCACATAAACTTGATCGTAAATCACTCTAATCCACGATAGGTTACAGTACCTGCAATTTGGGGAGGTTAGGTTAGGTTACGTTGGTTAGGTTAGGTTAGGTTAGGTTAGGTTAGGTTAGGCTCAAATTTAACCAGGAGACTCCAAATTTCGTTTTCTCACATAAACTTGATCGTAAATCACTCTAATCCACGATAGGTTACAGTACCTGCAATTTGGGGAGGTTAGGTTAGGTTACGTTGGTTAGGTTAGGTTAGGTTAGGTTAGGTTAGGTTAGGCTCAAATTTAACCAGGAGACTCCAAATTTCGTTTTCTCACATAAACTTGATCGTAAATCACTCTAATCCACGATAGGTTACAGTACCTGCAATTTGGGGAGGTTAGGTTAGGTTACGTTGGTTAGGTTAGGTTAGGTTAGGTTAGGTTAGGTTAGGCTCAAATTTAACCAGGAGACTCCAAATTTCGTTTTCTCACATAAACTTGATCGTAAATCACTCTAATCCACGATAGGTTACAGTACCTGCAATTTGGGGAGGTTAGGTTAGGTTACGTTGGTTAGGTTAGGTTAGGTTAGGTTAGGTTAGGTTAGGTTAGGTTAGGCTCAAATTTAACCAGGAGACTCCAAATTTCGTTTTCTCACATAAACTTGATCGTAAATCACTCTAATCCACGATAGGTTACAGTACCTGCAATTTGGGGAGGTTAGGTTAGGTTACGTTGGTTAGGTTAGGTTAGGTTAGGTTAGGTTAGGTTAGGCTCAAATTTAACCAGGAGACTCCAAATTTCGTTTTCTCACATAAACTTGATCGTAAATCACTCTAATCCACGATAGGTTACAGTACCTGCAATTTGGGGAGGTTAGGTTAGGTTACGTTGGTTAGGTTAGGTTAGGTTAGGTTAGGTTAGGCTCAAATTTAACCAGGAGACTCCAAATTTCGTTTTCTCACATAAACTTGATCGTAAATCACTCTAATCCACGATAGGTTACAGTACCTGCAATTTGGGGAGGTTAGGTTAGGTTACGTTGGTTAGGTTAGGTTAGGTTAGGTTAGGTTAGGTTAGGCTCAAATTTAACCAGGAGACTCCAAATTTCGTTTTCTCACATAAACTTGATCGTAAATCACTCTAATCCACGATAGGTTACAGTACCTGCAATTTGGGGAGGTTAGGTTAGGTTACGTTGGTTAGGTTAGGTTAGGTTAGGTTAGGTTAGGTTAGGCTCAAATTTAACCAGGAGACTCCAAATTTCGTTTTCTCACATAAACTTGATCGTAAATCACTCTAATCCACGATAGGTTACAGTACCTGCAATTTGGGGAGGTTAGGTTAGGTTACGTTGGTTAGGTTAGGTTAGGTTAGGTTAGGTTAGGTTAGGCTCAAATTTAACCAGGAGACTCCAAATTTCGTTTTCTCACATAAACTTGATCGTAAATCACTCTAATCCACGATAGGTTACAGTACCTGCAATTTGGGGAGGTTAGGTTAGGTTACGTTGGTTAGGTTAGGTTAGGTTAGGTTAGGTTAGGTTAGGCTCAAATTTAACCAGGAGACTCCAAATTTCGTTTTCTCACATAAACTTGATCGTAAATCACTCTAATCCACGATAGGTTACAGTACCTGCAATTTGGGGAGGTTAGGTTAGGTTACGTTGGTTAGGTTAGGTTAGGTTAGGTTAGGTTAGGTTAGGCTCAAATTTAACCAGGAGACTCCAAATTTCGTTTTCTCACATAAACTTGATCGTAAATCACTCTAATCCACGATAGGTTACAGTACCTGCAATTTGGGGAGGTTAGGTTAGGTTACGTTGGTTAGGTTAGGTTAGGTTAGGTTAGGTTAGGTTAGGCTCAAATTTAACCAGGAGACTCCAAATTTCGTTTTCTCACATAAACTTGATCGTAAATCACTCTAATCCACGATAGGTTACAGTACCTGCAATTTGGGGAGGTTAGGTTAGGTTACGTTGGTTAGGTTAGGTTAGGTTAGGTTAGGTTAGGTTAGGCTCAAATTTAACCAGGAGACTCCAAATTTCGTTTTCTCACATAAACTTGATCGTAAATCACTCTAATCCACGATAGGTTACAGTACCTGCAATTTGGGGAGGTTAGGTTAGGTTACGTTGGTTAGGTTAGGTTAGGTTAGGTTAGGTTAGGTTAGGCTCAAATTTAACCAGGAGACTCCAAATTTCGTTTTCTCACATAAACTTGATCGTAAATCACTCTAATCCACGATAGGTTACAGTACCTGCAATTTGGGGAGGTTAGGTTAGGTTACGTTGGTTAGGTTAGGTTAGGTTAGGTTAGGTTAGGTTAGGCTCAAATTTAACCAGGAGACTCCAAATTTCGTTTTCTCACATAAACTTGATCGTAAATCACTCTAATCCACGATAGGTTACAGTACCTGCAATTTGGGGAGGTTAGGTTAGGTTACGTTGGTTAGGTTAGGTTAGGTTAGGTTAGGTTAGGTTAGGCTCAAATTTAACCAGGAGACTCCAAATTTCGTTTTCTCACATAAACTTGATCGTAAATCACTCTAATCCACGATAGGTTACAGTACCTGCAATTTGGGGAGGTTAGGTTAGGTTACGTTGGTTAGGTTAGGTTAGGTTAGGTTAGGTTAGGTTAGGCTCAAATTTAACCAGGAGACTCCAAATTTCGTTTTCTCACATAAACTTGATCGTAAATCACTCTAATCCACGATAGGTTACAGTACCTGCAATTTGGGGAGGTTAGGTTAGGTTACGTTGGTTAGGTTAGGTTAGGTTAGGTTAGGTTAGGTTAGGCTCAAATTTAACCAGGAGACTCCAAATTTCGTTTTCTCACATAAACTTGATCGTAAATCACTCTAATCCACGATAGGTTACAGTACCTGCAATTTGGGGAGGTTAGGTTAGGTTACGTTGGTTAGGTTAGGTTAGGTTAGGTTAGGTTAGGTTAGGTTAGGTTAGGCTCAAATTTAACCAGGAGACTCCAAATTTCGTTTTCTCACATAAACTTGATCGTAAATCACTCTAATCCACGATAGGTTACAGTACCTGCAATTTGGGGAGGTTAGGTTAGGTTACGTTGGTTAGGTTAGGTTAGGTTAGGTTAGGTTAGGTTAGGCTCAAATTTAACCAGGAGACTCCAAATTTCGTTTTCTCACATAAACTTGATCGTAAATCACTCTAATCCACGATAGGTTACAGTACCTGCAATTTGGGGAGGTTAGGTTAGGTTACGTTGGTTAGGTTAGGTTAGGTTAGGTTAGGTTAGGTTAGGCTCAAATTTAACCAGGAGACTCCAAATTTCGTTTTCTCACATAAACTTGATCGTAAATCACTCTAATCCACGATAGGTTACAGTACCTGCAATTTGGGGAGGTTAGGTTAGGTTACGTTGGTTAGGTTAGGTTAGGTTAGGTTAGGTTAGGTTAGGCTCAAATTTAACCAGGAGACTCCAAATTTCGTTTTCTCACATAAACTTGATCGTAAATCACTCTAATCCACGATAGGTTACAGTACCTGCAATTTGGGGAGGTTAGGTTAGGTTACGTTGGTTAGGTTAGGTTAGGTTAGGTTAGGTTAGGTTAGGTTAGGCTCAAATTTAACCAGGAGACTCCAAATTTCGTTTTCTCACATAAACTTGATCGTAAATCACTCTAATCCACGATAGGTTACAGTACCTGCAATTTGGGGAGGTTAGGTTAGGTTACGTTGGTTAGGTTAGGTTAGGTTAGGTTAGGTTAGGCTCAAATTTAACCAGGAGACTCCAAATTTCGTTTTCTCACATAAACTTGATCGTAAATCACTCTAATCCACGATAGGTTACAGTACCTGCAATTTGGGGAGGTTAGGTTAGGTTACGTTGGTTAGGTTAGGTTAGGTTAGGTTAGGTTAGGTTAGGCTCAAATTTAACCAGGAGACTCCAAATTTCGTTTTCTCACATAAACTTGATCGTAAATCACTCTAATCCACGATAGGTTACAGTACCTGCAATTTGGGGAGGTTAGGTTAGGTTACGTTGGTTAGGTTAGGTTAGGTTAGGTTAGGTTAGGCTCAAATTTAACCAGGAGACTCCAAATTTCGTTTTCTCACATAAACTTGATCGTAAATCACTCTAATCCACGATAGGTTACAGTACCTGCAATTTGGGGAGGTTAGGTTAGGTTACGTTGGTTAGGTTAGGTTAGGTTAGGTTAGGTTAGGTTAGGCTCAAATTTAACCAGGAGACTCCAAATTTCGTTTTCTCACATAAACTTGATCGTAAATCACTCTAATCCACGATAGGTTACAGTACCTGCAATTTGGGGAGGTTAGGTTAGGTTACGTTGGTTAGGTTAGGTTAGGTTAGGTTAGGTTAGGTTAGGCTCAAATTTAACCAGGAGACTCCAAATTTCGTTTTCTCACATAAACTTGATCGTAAATCACTCTAATCCACGATAGGTTACAGTACCTGCAATTTGGGGAGGTTAGGTTAGGTTACGTTGGTTAGGTTAGGTTAGGTTAGGTTAGGTTAGGTTAGGCTCAAATTTAACCAGGAGACTCCAAATTTCGTTTTCTCACATAAACTTGATCGTAAATCACTCTAATCCACGATAGGTTACAGTACCTGCAATTTGGGGAGGTTAGGTTAGGTTACGTTGGTTAGGTTAGGTTAGGTTAGGTTAGGTTAGGTTAGGTTAGGCTCAAATTTAACCAGGAGACTCCAAATTTCGTTTTCTCACATAAACTTGATCGTAAATCACTCTAATCCACGATAGGTTACAGTACCTGCAATTTGGGGAGGTTAGGTTAGGTTACGTTGGTTAGGTTAGGTTAGGTTAGGTTAGGTTAGGTTAGGTTAGGCTCAAATTTAACCAGGAGACTCCAAATTTCGTTTTCTCACATAAACTTGATCGTAAATCACTCTAATCCACGATAGGTTACAGTACCTGCAATTTGGGGAGGTTAGGTTAGGTTACGTTGGTTAGGTTAGGTTAGGTTAGGTTAGGTTAGGTTAGGCTCAAATTTAACCAGGAGACTCCAAATTTCGTTTTCTCACATAAACTTGATCGTAAATCACTCTAATCCACGATAGGTTACAGTACCTGCAATTTGGGGAGGTTAGGTTAGGTTACGTTGGTTAGGTTAGGTTAGGTTAGGTTAGGTTAGGTTAGGTTAGGTTAGGCTCAAATTTAACCAGGAGACTCCAAATTTCGTTTTCTCACATAAACTTGATCGTAAATCACTCTAATCCACGATAGGTTACAGTACCTGCAATTTGGGGAGGTTAGGTTAGGTTACGTTGGTTAGGTTAGGTTAGGTTAGGTTAGGTTAGGTTAGGCTCAAATTTAACCAGGAGACTCCAAATTTCGTTTTCTCACATAAACTTGATCGTAAATCACTCTAATCCACGATAGGTTACAGTACCTGCAATTTGGGGAGGTTAGGTTAGGTTACGTTGGTTAGGTTAGGTTAGGTTAGGTTAGGTTAGGTTAGGCTCAAATTTAACCAGGAGACTCCAAATTTCGTTTTCTCACATAAACTTGATCGTAAATCACTCTAATCCACGATAGGTTACAGTACCTGCAATTTGGGGAGGTTAGGTTAGGTTACGTTGGTTAGGTTAGGTTAGGTTAGGTTAGGTTAGGTTAGGCTCAAATTTAACCAGGAGACTCCAAATTTCGTTTTCTCACATAAACTTGATCGTAAATCACTCTAATCCACGATAGGTTACAGTACCTGCAATTTGGGGAGGTTAGGTTAGGTTACGTTGGTTAGGTTAGGTTAGGTTAGGTTAGGTTAGGTTAGGTTAGGCTCAAATTTAACCAGGAGACTCCAAATTTCGTTTTCTCACATAAACTTGATCGTAAATCACTCTAATCCACGATAGGTTACAGTACCTGCAATTTGGGGAGGTTAGGTTAGGTTACGTTGGTTAGGTTAGGTTAGGTTAGGTTAGGTTAGGTTAGGTTAGGTTAGGCTCAAATTTAACCAGGAGACTCCAAATTTCGTTTTCTCACATAAACTTGATCGTAAATCACTCTAATCCACGATAGGTTACAGTACCTGCAATTTGGGGAGGTTAGGTTAGGTTACGTTGGTTAGGTTAGGTTAGGTTAGGTTAGGTTAGGTTAGGCTCAAATTTAACCAGGAGACTCCAAATTTCGTTTTCTCACATAAACTTGATCGTAAATCACTCTAATCCACGATAGGTTACAGTACCTGCAATTTGGGGAGGTTAGGTTAGGTTACGTTGGTTAGGTTAGGTTAGGTTAGGTTAGGTTAGGTTAGGCTCAAATTTAACCAGGAGACTCCAAATTTCGTTTTCTCACATAAACTTGATCGTAAATCACTCTAATCCACGATAGGTTACAGTACCTGCAATTTGGGGAGGTTAGGTTAGGTTACGTTGGTTAGGTTAGGTTAGGTTAGGTTAGGTTAGGTTAGGCTCAAATTTAACCAGGAGACTCCAAATTTCGTTTTCTCACATAAACTTGATCGTAAATCACTCTAATCCACGATAGGTTACAGTACCTGCAATTTGGGGAGGTTAGGTTAGGTTACGTTGGTTAGGTTAGGTTAGGTTAGGTTAGGTTAGGTTAGGCTCAAATTTAACCAGGAGACTCCAAATTTCGTTTTCTCACATAAACTTGATCGTAAATCACTCTAATCCACGATAGGTTACAGTACCTGCAATTTGGGGAGGTTAGGTTAGGTTACGTTGGTTAGGTTAGGTTAGGTTAGGTTAGGTTAGGTTAGGCTCAAATTTAACCAGGAGACTCCAAATTTCGTTTTCTCACATAAACTTGATCGTAAATCACTCTAATCCACGATAGGTTACAGTACCTGCAATTTGGGGAGGTTAGGTTAGGTTACGTTGGTTAGGTTAGGTTAGGTTAGGTTAGGTTAGGTTAGGTTAGGTTAGGCTCAAATTTAACCAGGAGACTCCAAATTTCGTTTTCTCACATAAACTTGATCGTAAATCACTCTAATCCACGATAGGTTACAGTACCTGCAATTTGGGGAGGTTAGGTTAGGTTACGTTGGTTAGGTTAGGTTAGGTTAGGTTAGGTTAGGTTAGGCTCAAATTTAACCAGGAGACTCCAAATTTCGTTTTCTCACATAAACTTGATCGTAAATCACTCTAATCCACGATAGGTTACAGTACCTGCAATTTGGGGAGGTTAGGTTAGGTTACGTTGGTTAGGTTAGGTTAGGTTAGGTTAGGTTAGGTTAGGTTAGGTTAGGTTAGGCTCAAATTTAACCAGGAGACTCCAAATTTCGTTTTCTCACATAAACTTGATCGTAAATCACTCTAATCCACGATAGGTTACAGTACCTGCAATTTGGGGAGGTTAGGTTAGGTTACGTTGGTTAGGTTAGGTTAGGTTAGGTTAGGTTAGGTTAGGTTAGGTTAGGCTCAAATTTAACCAGGAGACTCCAAATTTCGTTTTCTCACATAAACTTGATCGTAAATCACTCTAATCCACGATAGGTTACAGTACCTGCAATTTGGGGAGGTTAGGTTAGGTTACGTTGGTTAGGTTAGGTTAGGTTAGGTTAGGTTAGGTTAGGTTAGGTTAGGCTCAAATTTAACCAGGAGACTCCAAATTTCGTTTTCTCACATAAACTTGATCGTAAATCACTCTAATCCACGATAGGTTACAGTACCTGCAATTTGGGGAGGTTAGGTTAGGTTACGTTGGTTAGGTTAGGTTAGGTTAGGTTAGGTTAGGTTAGGTTAGGTTAGGCTCAAATTTAACCAGGAGACTCCAAATTTCGTTTTCTCACATAAACTTGATCGTAAATCACTCTAATCCACGATAGGTTACAGTACCTGCAATTTGGGGAGGTTAGGTTAGGTTACGTTGGTTAGGTTAGGTTAGGTTAGGTTAGGTTAGGTTAGGCTCAAATTTAACCAGGAGACTCCAAATTTCGTTTTCTCACATAAACTTGATCGTAAATCACTCTAATCCACGATAGGTTACAGTACCTGCAATTTGGGGAGGTTAGGTTAGGTTACGTTGGTTAGGTTAGGTTAGGTTAGGTTAGGTTAGGTTAGGCTCAAATTTAACCAGGAGACTCCAAATTTCGTTTTCTCACATAAACTTGATCGTAAATCACTCTAATCCACGATAGGTTACAGTACCTGCAATTTGGGGAGGTTAGGTTAGGTTACGTTGGTTAGGTTAGGTTAGGTTAGGTTAGGTTAGGTTAGGCTCAAATTTAACCAGGAGACTCCAAATTTCGTTTTCTCACATAAACTTGATCGTAAATCACTCTAATCCACGATAGGTTACAGTACCTGCAATTTGGGGAGGTTAGGTTAGGTTACGTTGGTTAGGTTAGGTTAGGTTAGGTTAGGTTAGGTTAGGCTCAAATTTAACCAGGAGACTCCAAATTTCGTTTTCTCACATAAACTTGATCGTAAATCACTCTAATCCACGATAGGTTACAGTACCTGCAATTTGGGGAGGTTAGGTTAGGTTACGTTGGTTAGGTTAGGTTAGGTTAGGTTAGGTTAGGTTAGGTTAGGTTAGGTTAGGCTCAAATTTAACCAGGAGACTCCAAATTTCGTTTTCTCACATAAACTTGATCGTAAATCACTCTAATCCACGATAGGTTACAGTACCTGCAATTTGGGGAGGTTAGGTTAGGTTACGTTGGTTAGGTTAGGTTAGGTTAGGTTAGGTTAGGTTAGGCTCAAATTTAACCAGGAGACTCCAAATTTCGTTTTCTCACATAAACTTGATCGTAAATCACTCTAATCCACGATAGGTTACAGTACCTGCAATTTGGGGAGGTTAGGTTAGGTTACGTTGGTTAGGTTAGGTTAGGTTAGGTTAGGTTAGGTTAGGCTCAAATTTAACCAGGAGACTCCAAATTTCGTTTTCTCACATAAACTTGATCGTAAATCACTCTAATCCACGATAGGTTACAGTACCTGCAATTTGGGGAGGTTAGGTTAGGTTACGTTGGTTAGGTTAGGTTAGGTTAGGTTAGGTTAGGTTAGGCTCAAATTTAACCAGGAGACTCCAAATTTCGTTTTCTCACATAAACTTGATCGTAAATCACTCTAATCCACGATAGGTTACAGTACCTGCAATTTGGGGAGGTTAGGTTAGGTTACGTTGGTTAGGTTAGGTTAGGTTAGGTTAGGTTAGGTTAGGCTCAAATTTAACCAGGAGACTCCAAATTTCGTTTTCTCACATAAACTTGATCGTAAATCACTCTAATCCACGATAGGTTACAGTACCTGCAATTTGGGGAGGTTAGGTTAGGTTACGTTGGTTAGGTTAGGTTAGGTTAGGTTAGGTTAGGTTAGGCTCAAATTTAACCAGGAGACTCCAAATTTCGTTTTCTCACATAAACTTGATCGTAAATCACTCTAATCCACGATAGGTTACAGTACCTGCAATTTGGGGAGGTTAGGTTAGGTTACGTTGGTTAGGTTAGGTTAGGTTAGGTTAGGTTAGGTTAGGCTCAAATTTAACCAGGAGACTCCAAATTTCGTTTTCTCACATAAACTTGATCGTAAATCACTCTAATCCACGATAGGTTACAGTACCTGCAATTTGGGGAGGTTAGGTTAGGTTACGTTGGTTAGGTTAGGTTAGGTTAGGTTAGGTTAGGTTAGGCTCAAATTTAACCAGGAGACTCCAAATTTCGTTTTCTCACATAAACTTGATCGTAAATCACTCTAATCCACGATAGGTTACAGTACCTGCAATTTGGGGAGGTTAGGTTAGGTTACGTTGGTTAGGTTAGGTTAGGTTAGGTTAGGTTAGGTTAGGCTCAAATTTAACCAGGAGACTCCAAATTTCGTTTTCTCACATAAACTTGATCGTAAATCACTCTAATCCACGATAGGTTAGTGTACCTGCAATTTGGGGAGGTTAGGTTAGGTTACGTTGGTTAGGTTAGGTTAGGTTAGGTTAGGTTAGGTTAGGTTAGGTTAGGCTCAAATTTAACCAGGAGACTCCAAATTTCGTTTTCTCACATAAACTTGATCGTAAATCACTCTAATCCACGATAGGTTACAGTACCTGCAATTTGGGGAGGTTAGGTTAGGTTACGTTGGTTAGGTTAGGTTAGGTTAGGTTAGGTTAGGTTAGGCTCAAATTTAACCAGGAGACTCCAAATTTCGTTTTCTCACATCAACTTGATCGTAAATCACTCTAATCCACGATAGGTTACAGTACCTGCAATTTGGGGAGGTTAGGTTAGGTTACGTTGGTTAGGTTAGGTTAGGTTAGGTTAGGTTAGGTTAGGCTCAAATTTAACCAGGAGACTCCAAATTTCGTTTTCTCACATAAACTTGATCGTAAATCACTCTAATCCACGATAGGTTACAGTACCTGCAATTTGGGGAGGTTAGGTTAGGTTACGTTGGTTAGGTTAGGTTAGGTTAGGTTAGGTTAGGTTAGGCTCAAATTTAACCAGGAGACTCCAAATTTCGTTTTCTCACATAAACTTGATCGTAAATCACTCTAATCCACGATAGGTTACAGTACCTGCAATTTGGGGAGGTTAGGTTAGGTTACGTTGGTTAGGTTAGGTTAGGTTAGGTTAGGTTAGGTTAGGCTCAAATTTAACCAGGAGACTCCAAATTTCGTTTTCTCACATAAACTTGATCGTAAATCACTCTAATCCACGATAGGTTACAGTACCTGCAATTTGGGGAGGTTAGGTTAGGTTACGTTGGTTAGGTTAGGTTAGGTTAGGTTAGGTTAGGTTAGGCTCAAATTTAACCAGGAGACTCCAAATTTCGTTTTCTCACATAAACTTGATCGTAAATCACTCTAATCCACGATAGGTTACAGTACCTGCAATTTGGGGAGGTTAGGTTAGGTTACGTTGGTTAGGTTAGGTTAGGTTAGGTTAGGTTAGGTTAGGCTCAAATTTAACCAGGAGACTCCAAATTTCGTTTTCTCACATAAACTTGATCGTAAATCACTCTAATCCACGATAGGTTACAGTACCTGCAATTTGGGGAGGTTAGGTTAGGTTACGTTGGTTAGGTTAGGTTAGGTTAGGTTAGGTTAGGTTAGGTTAGGTTAGGCTCAAATTTAACCAGGAGACTCCAAATTTCGTTTTCTCACATAAACTTGATCGTAAATCACTCTAATCCACGATAGGTTACAGTACCTGCAATTTGGGGAGGTTAGGTTAGGTTACGTTGGTTAGGTTAGGTTAGGTTAGGTTAGGTTAGGTTAGGTTAGGTTAGGCTCAAATTTAACCAGGAGACTCCAAATTTCGTTTTCTCACATAAACTTGATCGTAAATCACTCTAATCCACGATAGGTTACAGTACCTGCAATTTGGGGAGGTTAGGTTAGGTTACGTTGGTTAGGTTAGGTTAGGTTAGGTTAGGTTAGGTTAGGCTCAAATTTAACCAGGAGACTCCAAATTTCGTTTTCTCACATAAACTTGATCGTAAATCACTCTAATCCACGATAGGTTACAGTACCTGCAATTTGGGGAGGTTAGGTTAGGTTACGTTGGTTAGGTTAGGTTAGGTTAGGTTAGGTTAGGTTAGGCTCAAATTTAACCAGGAGACTCCAAATTTCGTTTTCTCACATAAACTTGATCGTAAATCACTCTAATCCACGATAGGTTACAGTACCTGCAATTTGGGGAGGTTAGGTTAGGTTACGTTGGTTAGGTTAGGTTAGGTTAGGTTAGGTTAGGTTAGGCTCAAATTTAACCAGGAGACTCCAAATTTCGTTTTCTCACATAAACTTGATCGTAAATCACTCTAATCCACGATAGGTTACAGTACCTGCAATTTGGGGAGGTTAGGTTAGGTTACGTTGGTTAGGTTAGGTTAGGTTAGGTTAGGTTAGGTTAGGCTCAAATTTAACCAGGAGACTCCAAATTTCGTTTTCTCACATAAACTTGATCGTAAATCACTCTAATCCACGATAGGTTACAGTACCTGCAATTTGGGGAGGTTAGGTTAGGTTACGTTGGTTAGGTTAGGTTAGGTTAGGTTAGGTTAGGTTAGGCTCAAATTTAACCAGGAGACTCCAAATTTCGTTTTCTCACATAAACTTGATCGTAAATCACTCTAATCCACGATAGGTTACAGTACCTGCAATTTGGGGAGGTTAGGTTAGGTTACGTTGGTTAGGTTAGGTTAGGTTAGGTTAGGTTAGGTTAGGCTCAAATTTAACCAGGAGACTCCAAATTTCGTTTTCTCACATAAACTTGATCGTAAATCACTCTAATCCACGATAGGTTACAGTACCTGCAATTTGGGGAGGTTAGGTTAGGTTACGTTGGTTAGGTTAGGTTAGGTTAGGTTAGGTTAGGTTAGGCTCAAATTTAACCAGGAGACTCCAAATTTCGTTTTCTCACATAAACTTGATCGTAAATCACTCTAATCCACGATAGGTTACAGGACCTGCAATTTGGCGAGGTTAGGTTAGGTTACGTTGGTTAGGTTAGGTTAGGTTAGGTTAGGTTAGGTTAGGTTAGGTTAGGCTCAAATTTAACCAGGAGACTCCAAATTTCGTTTTCTCACATAAACTTGATCGTAAATCACTCTAATCCACGATAGGTTACAGTACCTGCAATTTGGGGAGGTTAGGTTAGGTTACGTTGGTTATGTTAGGTTAGGTTAGGTTAGGTTAGGTTAGGCTCAAATTTAACCAGGAGACTCCAAATTTCGTTTTCTCACATAAACTTGATCGTAAATCACTCTAATCCACGATAGGTTACAGTACCTGCAATTTGGGGAGGTTAGGTTAGGTTACGTTGGTTAGGTTAGGTTAGGTTAGGTTAGGTTAGGTTAGGCTCAAATTTAACCAGGAGACTCCAAATTTCGTTTTCTCACATAAACTTGATCGTAAATCACTCTAATCCACAGTAGGTTACAGTACCTGCAATTTGGGGAGGTTAGGTTAGGTTACGTTGGTTAGGTTAGGTTAGGTTAGGTTAGGTTAGGTTAGGCTCAAATTTAACCAGGAGACTCCAAATTTCGTTTTCTCACATAAACTTGATCGTAAATCACTCTAATCCACGATAGGTTACAGTACCTGCAATTTGGGGAGGTTAGGTTAGGTTACGTTGGTTAGGTTAGGTTAGGTTAGGTTAGGTTAGGTTAGGTTAGGCTCAAATTTAACCAGGAGACTCCAAATTTCGTTTTCTCACATAAACTTGATCGTAAATCACTCTAATCCATGATAGGTTACAGTACCTGCAATTTGGGGAGGTTAGGTTAGGTTACGTTGGTTAGGTTAGGTTAGGTTAGGTTAGGTTAGGTTAGGCTCAAATTTAACCAGGAGACTCCAAATTTCGTTTTCTCACATAAACTTGATCGTAAATCACTCTAATCCACGATAGGTTACAGTACCTGCAATTTGGGGAGGTTAGGTTAGGTTACGTTGGTTAGGTTAGGTTAGGTTAGGTTAGGTTAGGTTAGGTTAGGTTAGGCTCAAATTTAACCAGGAGACTCCAAATTTCGTTTTCTCACATAAACTTGATCGTAAATCACTCTAATCCACGATAGGTTACAGTACCTGCAATTTGGGGAGGTTAGGTTAGGTTACGTTGGTTAGGTTAGGTTAGGTTAGGTTAGGTTAGGTTAGGCTCAAATTTAACCAGGAGACTCCAAATTTCGTTTTCTCACATAAACTTGATCGTAAATCACTCTAATCCACGATAGGTTACAGTACCTGCAATTTGGGGAGGTTAGGTTAGGTTACGTTGGTTAGGTTAGGTTAGGTTAGGTTAGGTTAGGTTAGGCTCAAATTTAACCAGGAGACTCCAAATTTCGTTTTCTCACATAAACTTGATCGTAAATCACTCTAATCCACGATAGGTTACAGTACCTGCAATTTGGGGAGGTTAGGTTAGGTTACGTTGGTTAGGTTAGGTTAGGTTAGGTTAGGTTAGGTTAGGTTAGGTTAGGCTCAAATTTAACCAGGAGACTCCAAATTTCGTTTTCTCACATAAACTTGATCGTAAATCACTCTAATCCACGATAGGTTACAGTACCTGCAATTTGGGGAGGTTAGGTTAGGTTACGTTGGTTAGGTTAGGTTAGGTTAGGTTAGGTTAGGTTAGGTTAGGTTAGGCTCAAATTTAACCAGGGGACTCCAAATTTCGTTTTCTCACATAAACTTGATCGTAAATCACTCTAATCCACGATAGGTTACAGTACCTGCAATTTGGGGAGGTTAGGTTAGGTTACGTTGGTTAGGTTAGGTTAGGTTAGGTTAGGTTAGGTTAGGTTAGGCTCAAATTTAACCAGGAGACTCCAAATTTCGTTTTCTCACATAAACTTGATCGTAAATGACTCTAATCCACGATAGGTTACAGTACCTGCAATTTGGGGAGGTTAGGTTAGGTTACGTTGGTTAGGTTAGGTTAGGTTAGGTTAGGTTAGGTTAGGCTCAAATTTAACCAGGAGACTCCAAATTTCGTTTTCTCACATAAACTTGATCGTAAATCACTCTAATCCACGATAGGTTACAGTACCTGCAATTTGGGGAGGTTAGGTTAGGTTACGTTGGTTAGGTTAGGTTAGGTTAGGTTAGGTTAGGTTAGGCTCAAATTTAACCAGGAGACTCCAAATTTCGTTTTCTCACATAAACTTGATCGTAAATCACTCTAATCCACGATAGGTTACAGTACCTGCAATTTGGGGAGGTTAGGTTAGGTTACGTTGGTTAGGTTAGGTTAGGTTAGGTTAGGTTAGGTTAGGCTCAAATTTAACCAGGAGACTCCAAATTTCGTTTTCTCACATAAACTTGATCGTAAATCACTCTAATCCACGATAGGTTACAGTACCTGCAATTTGGGGAGGTTAGGTTAGGTTACGTTGGTTAGGTTAGGTTAGGTTAGGTTAGGTTAGGTTAGGTTAGGTTAGGCTCAAATTTAACCAGGAGACTCCAAATTTCGTTTTCTCACATAAACTTGATCGTAAATCACTCTAATCCACGATAGGTTACAGTACCTGCAATTTGGGGAGGTTAGGTTAGGTTACGTTGGTTAGGTTAGGTTAGGTTAGGTTAGGTTAGGTTAGGCTCAAATTTAACCAGGAGACTCCAAATTTCGTTTTCTCACATAAACTTGATCGTAAATCACTCTAATCCACGATAGGTTACAGTACCTGCAATTTGGGGAGGTTAGGTTAGGTTAGGTTGGTTAGGTTAGGTTAGGTTAGGTTAGGTTAGGTTAGGCTCAAATTTAACCAGGAGACTCCAAATTTCGTTTTCTCACATAAACTTGATCGTAAATCACTCTAATCCACGATAGGTTACAGTACCTGCAATTTGGGGAGGTTAGGTTAGGTTACGTTGGTTAGGTTAGGTTAGGTTAGGTTAGGTTAGGTTAGGCTCAAATTTAACCAGGAGACTCCAAATTTCGTTTTCTCACATAAACTTGATCGTAAATCACTCTAATCCACGATAGGTTACAGTACCTGCAATTTGGGGAGGTTAGGTTAGGTTACGTTGGTTAGGTTAGGTTAGGTTAGGTTAGGTTAGGTTAGGCTCAAATTTAACCAGGAGACTCCAAATTTCGTTTTCTCACATAAACTTGATCGTAAATCACTCTAATCCACGATAGGTTACAGTACCTGCAATTTGGGGAGGTTAGGTTAGGTTACGTTGGTTAGGTTAGGTTAGGTTAGGTTAGGTTAGGTTAGGCTCAAATTTAACCAGGAGACTCCAAATTTCGTTTTCTCACATAAACTTGATCGTAAATCACTCTAATCCACGATAGGTTACAGTACCTGCAATTTGGGGAGGTTAGGTTAGGTTACGTTGGTTAGGTTAGGTTAGGTTAGGTTAGGTTAGGTTAGGTTAGGCTCAAATTTAACCAGGAGACTCCAAATTTCGTTTTCTCACATAAACTTGATCGTAAATCACTCTAATCCACGATAGGTTACAGTACCTGCAATTTGGGGAGGTTAGGTTAGGTTACGTTGGTTAGGTTAGGTTAGGTTAGGTTAGGTTAGGTTAGGTTAGGTTAGGCTCAAATTTAACCAGGAGACTCCAAATTTCGTTTTCTCACATAAACTTGATCGTAAATCACTCTAATCCACGATAGGTTACAGTACCTGCAATTTGGGGAGGTTAGGTTAGGTTACGTTGGTTAGGTTAGGTTAGGTTAGGTTAGGTTAGGTTAGGCTCAAATTTAACCAGGAGACTCCAAATTTCGTTTTCTCACATAAACTTGATCGTAAATCACTCTAATCCACGATAGGTTACAGTACCTGCAATTTGGGGAGGTTAGGTTAGGTTACGTTGGTTAGGTTAGGTTAGGTTAGGTTAGGTTAGGTTAGGTTAGGCTCAAATTTAACCAGGAGACTCCAAATTTCGTTTTCTCACATAAACTTGATCGTAAATCACTCTAATCCACGATAGGTTACAGTACCTGCAATTTGGGGAGGTTAGGTTAGGTTACGTTGGTTAGGTTAGGTTAGGTTAGGTTAGGTTAGGTTAGGCTCAAATTTAACCAGGAGACTCCAAATTTCGTTTTCTCACATAAACTTGATCGTAAATCACTCTAATCCACGATAGGTTACAGTACCTGCAATTTGGGGAGGTTAGGTTAGGTTACGTTGGTTAGGTTAGGTTAGGTTAGGTTAGGTTAGGTTAGGCTCAAATTTAACCAGGAGACTCCAAATTTCGTTTTCTCACATAAACTTGATCGTAAATCACTCTAATCCACGATAGGTTACAGTACCTGCAATTTGGGGAGGTTAGGTTAGGTTACGTTGGTTAGGTTAGGTTAGGTTAGGTTAGGTTAGGTTAGGTTAGGTTAGGCTCAAATTTAACCAGGAGACTCCAAATTTCGTTTTCTCACATAAACTTGATCGTAAATCACTCTAATCCACGATAGGTTACAGTACCTGCAATTTGGGGAGGTTAGGTTAGGTTACGTTGGTTAGGTTAGGTTAGGTTAGGTTAGGTTAGGTTAGGCTCAAATTTAACCAGGAGACTCCAAATTTCGTTTTCTCACATAAACTTGATCGTAAATCACTCTAATCCACGATAGGTTACAGTACCTGCAATTTGGGGAGGTTAGGTTAGGTTACGTTGGTTAGGTTAGGTTAGGTTAGGTTAGGTTAGGTTAGGTTAGGTTAGGTTAGGCTCAAATTTAACCAGGAGACTCCAAATTTCGTTTTCTCACATAAACTTGATCGTAAATCACTCTAATCCACGATAGGTTACAGTACCTGCAATTTGGGGAGGTTAGGTTAGGTTACGTTGGTTAGGTTAGGTTAGGTTAGGTTAGGTTAGGTTAGGTTAGGCTCAAATTTAACCAGGAGACTCCAAATTTCGTTTTCTCACATAAACTTGATCGTAAATCACTCTAATCCACGATAGGTTACAGTACCTGCAATTTGGGGAGGTTAGGTTAGGTTACGTTGGTTAGGTTAGGTTAGGTTAGGTTAGGTTAGGTTAGGTTAGGTTAGGCTCAAATTTAACCAGGAGACTCCAAATTTCGTTTTCTCACATAAACTTGATCGTAAATCACTCTAATCCACGATAGGTTACAGTACCTGCAATTTGGGGAGGTTAGGTTAGGTTACGTTGGTTAGGTTAGGTTAGGTTAGGTTAGGTTAGGTTAGGCTCAAATTTAACCAGGAGACTCCAAATTTCGTTTTCTCACATAAACTTGATCGTAAATCACTCTAATCCACGATAGGTTACAGTACCTGCAATTTGGGGAGGTTAGGTTAGGTTACGTTGGTTAGGTTAGGTTAGGTTAGGTTAGGTTAGGTTAGGCTCAAATTTAACCAGGAGACTCCAAATTTCGTTTTCTCACATAAACTTGATCGTAAATCACTCTAATCCACGATAGGTTACAGTACCTGCAATTTGGGGAGGTTAGGTTAGGTTACGTTGGTTAGGTTAGGTTAGGTTAGGTTAGGTTAGGTTAGGCTCAAATTTAACCAGGAGACTCCAAATTTCGTTTTCTCACATAAACTTGATCGTAAATCACTCTAATCCACGATAGGTTACAGTACCTGCAATTTGGGGAGGTTAGGTTAGGTTACGTTGGTTAGGTTAGGTTAGGTTAGGTTAGGTTAGGTTAGGCTCAAATTTAACCAGGAGACTCCAAATTTCGTTTTCTCACATAAACTTGATCGTAAATCACTCTAATCCACGATAGGTTACAGTACCTGCAATTTGGGGAGGTTAGGTTAGGTTACGTTGGTTAGGTTAGGTTAGGTTAGGTTAGGTTAGGTTAGGCTCAAATTTAACCAGGAGACTCCAAATTTCGTTTTCTCACATAAACTTGATCGTAAATCACTCTAATCCACGATAGGTTACAGTACCTGCAATTTGGGGAGGTTAGGTTAGGTTACGTTGGTTAGGTTAGGTTAGGTTAGGTTAGGTTAGGTTAGGTTGGGCTCAAATTTAACCAGGAGACTCCAAATTTCGTTTTCTCACATAAACTTGATCGTAAATCACTCTAATCCACGATAGGTTACAGTACCTGCAATTTGGGGAGGTTAGGTTAGGTTACGTTGGTTAGGTTAGGTTAGGTTAGGTTGTTAGGTTAGGCTCAAATTTAACCAGGAGACTCCAAATTTCGTTTTCTCACATAAACTTGATCGTAAATCACTCTAATCCACGATAGGTTACAGTACCTGCAATTTGGGGAGGTTAGGTTAGGTTACGTTGGTTAGGTTAGGTTAGGTTAGGTTAGGTTAGGTTAGGCTCAAATTTAACCAGGAGACTCCAAATTTCGTTTTCTCACATAAACTTGATCGTAAATCACTCTAATCCACGATAGGTTACAGTACCTGCAATTTGGGGAGGTTAGGTTAGGTTACGTTGGTTAGGTTAGGTTAGGTTAGGTTAGGTTAGGTTAGGCTCAAATTTAACCAGGAGACTCCAAATTTCGTTTTCTCACATAAACTTGATCGTAAATCACTCTAATCCACGATAGGTTACAGTACCTGCAATTTGGGGAGGTTAGGTTAGGTTACGTTGGTTAGGTTAGGTTAGGTTAGGTTAGGTTAGGTTAGGTTAGGCTCAAATTTAACCAGGAGACTCCAAATTTCGTTTTCTCACATAAACTTGATCGTAAATCACTCTAATCCACGATAGGTTACAGTACCTGCAATTTGGGGAGGTTAGGTTAGGTTACGTTGGTTAGGTTAGGTTAGGTTAGGTTAGGTTAGGTTAGGCTCAAATTTAACCAGGAGACTCCAAATTTCGTTTTCTCACATAAACTTGATCGTAAATCACTCTAATCCACGATAGGTTACAGTACCTGCAATTTGGGGAGGTTAGGTTAGGTTACGTTGGTTAGGTTAGGTTAGGTTAGGTTAGGTTAGGTTAGGCTCAAATTTAACCAGGAGACTCCAAATTTCGTTTTCTCACATAAACTTGATCGTAAATCACTCTAATCCACGATAGGTTACAGTACCTGCAATTTGGGGAGGTTAGGTTAGGTTACGTTGGTTAGGTTCGGTTCGGTTAGGTTAGGTTAGGTTAGGTTAGGTTAGGCTCAAATTTAACCAGGAGACTCCAAATTTCGTTTTCTCACATAAACTTGATCGTAAATCACTCTAATCCACGATAGGTTACAGTACCTGCAATTTGGGGAGGTTAGGTTAGGTTACGTTGGTTAGGTTAGGTTAGGTTAGGTTAGGTTAGGTTAGGCTCAAATTTAACCAGGAGACTCCAAATTTCGTTTTCTCACATAAACTTGATCGTAAATCACTCTAATCCACGATAGGTTACAGTACCTGCAATTTGGGGAGGTTAGGTTAGGTTACGTTGGTTAGGTTAGGTTAGGTTAGGTTAGGTTAGGTTAGGTTAGGCTCAAATTTAACCAGGAGACTCCAAATTTCGTTTTCTCACATAAACTTGATCGTAAATCACTCTCATCCACGATAGGTTACAGTACCTGCAATTTGGGGAGGTTAGGTTAGGTTACGTTGGTTAGGTTAGGTTAGGTTAGGTTAGGTTAGGCTCAAATTTAACCAGGAGACTCCAAATTTCGTTTTCTCACATAAACTTGATCGTAAATCACTCTAATCCACGATAGGTTACAGTACCTGCAATTTGGGGAGGTTAGGTTAGGTTACGTTGGTTAGGTTAGGTTAGGTTAGGTTAGGTTAGGTTAGGTTAGGCTCAAATTTAACCAGGAGACTCCAAATTTCGTTTTCTCACATAAACTTGATCGTAAATCACTCTAATCCACGATAGGTTACAGTACCTGCAATTTGGGGAGGTTAGGTTAGGTTACGTTGGTTAGGTTAGGTTAGGTTAGGTTAGGTTAGGTTAGGTTAGGCTCAAATTTAACCAGGAGACTCCAAATTTCGTTTTCTCACATAAACTTGATCGTAAATCACTCTAATCCACGATAGGTTACAGTACCTGCAATTTGGGGAGGTTAGGTTAGGTTACGTTGGTTAGGTTAGGTTAGGTTAGGTTAGGTTAGGTTAGGTTAGGCTCAAATTTAACCAGGAGACTCCAAATTTCGTTTTCTCACATAAACTTGATCGTAAATCACTCTAATCCACGATAGGTTACAGTACCTGCAATTTGGGGAGGTTAGGTTAGGTTACGTTGGTTAGGTTAGGTTAGGTTAGGTTAGGTTAGGTTAGGCTCAAATTTAACCAGGAGACTCCAAATTTCGTTTTCTCACATAAACTTGATCGTAAATCACTCTAATCCACGATAGGTTACAGTACCTGCAATTTGGGGAGGTTAGGTTAGGTTACGTTGGTTAGGTTAGGTTAGGTTAGGTTAGGTTAGGTTAGGTTAGGTTAGGTTAGGTTAGGCTCAAATTTAACCAGGAGACTCCAAATTTCGTTTTCTCACATAAACTTGATCGTAAATCACTCTAATCCACGAGAGGTTACAGTACCTGCAATTTGGGGAGGTTAGGTTAGGTTACGTTGGTTAGGTTAGGTTAGGTTAGGTTAGGTTAGGTTAGGCTCAAATTTAACCAGGAGACTCCAAATTTCGTTTTCTCACATAAACTTGATCGTAAATCACTCTAATCCACGATAGGTTACAGTACCTGCAATTTGGGGAGGTTAGGTTAGGTTACGTTGGTTAGGTTAGGTTAGGTTAGGTTAGGTTAGGTTAGGCTCAAATTTAACCAGGAGACTCCAAATTTCGTTTTCTCACATAAACTTGATCGTAAATCACTCTAATCCACGATAGGTTACAGTACCTGCAATTTGGGGAGGTTAGGTTAGGTTACGTTGGTTAGGTTAGGTTAGGTTAGGTTAGGTTAGGTTAGGTTAGGTTAGGTTAGGCTCAAATTTAACCAGGAGACTCCAAATTTCGTTTTCTCACATAAACTTGATCGTAAATCACTCTAATCCACGATAGGTTACAGTACCTGCAATTTGGGGAGGTTAGGTTAGGTTACGTTGGTTAGGTTAGGTTAGGTTAGGTTAGGTTAGGTTAGGTTAGGCTCAAATTTAACCAGGAGACTCCAAATTTCGTTTTCTCACATAAACTTGATCGTAAATCACTCTAATCCACGATAGGTTACAGTACCTGCAATTTGGGGAGGTTAGGTTAGGTTACGTTGGTTAGGTTAGGTTAGGTTAGGTTAGGTTAGGTTAGGCTCAAATTTAACCAGGAGACTCCAAATTTCGTTTTCTCACATAAACTTGATCGTAAATCACTCTAATCCACGATAGGTTACAGTACCTGCAATTTGGGGAGGTTAGGTTAGGTTACGTTGGTTAGGTTAGGTTAGGTTAGGTTAGGTTAGGTTAGGCTCAAATTTAACCAGGAGACTCCAAATTTCGTTTTCTCACATAAACTTGATCGTAAATCACTCTAATCCACGATAGGTTACAGTACCTGCAATTTGGGGAGGTTAGGTTAGGTTACGTTGGTTAGGTTAGGTTAGGTTAGGTTAGGTTAGGTTAGGTTAGGCTCAAATTTAACCAGGAGACTCCAAATTTCGTTTTCTCACATAAACTTGATCGTAAATCACTCTAATCCACGATAGGTTACAGTACCTGCAATTTGGGGAGGTTAGGTTAGGTTACGTTGGTTAGGTTAGGTTAGGTTAGGTTAGGTTAGGTTAGGCTCAAATTTAACCAGGAGACTCCAAATTTCGTTTTCTCACATAAACTTGATCGTAAATCACTCTAATCCACGATAGGTTACAGTACCTGCAATTTGGGGAGGTTAGGTTAGGTTACGTTGGTTAGGTTAGGTTAGGTTAGGTTAGGTTAGGTTAGGCTCAAATTTAACCAGGAGACTCCAAATTTCGTTTTCTCACATAAACTTGATCGTAAATCACTCTAATCCACGATAGGTTACAGTACCTGCAATTTGGGGAGGTTAGGTTAGGTTACGTTGGTTAGGTTAGGTTAGGTTAGGTTAGGTTAGGTTAGGCTCAAATTTAACCAGGAGACTCCAAATTTCGTTTTCTCACATAAACTTGATCGTAAATCACTCTAATCCACGATAGGTTACAGTACCTGCAATTTGGGGAGGTTAGGTTAGGTTACGTTGGTTAGGTTAGGTTAGGTTAGGTTAGGTTAGGTTAGGTTAGGTTAGGCTCAAATTTAACCAGGAGACTCCAAATTTCGTTTTCTCACATAAACTTGATCGTAAATCACTCTAATCCACGATAGGTTACAGTACCTGCAATTTGGGGAGGTTAGGTTAGGTTACGTTGGTTAGGTTAGGTTAGGTTAGGTTAGGTTAGGTTAGGCTCAAATTTAACCAGGAGACTCCAAATTTCGTTTTCTCACATAAACTTGATCGTAAATCACTCTAATCCACGATAGGTTACAGTACCTGCAATTTGGGGAGGTTAGGTTAGGTTACGTTGGTTAGGTTAGGTTAGGTTAGGTTAGGTTAGGTTAGGCTCAAATTTAACCAGGAGACTCCAAATTTCGTTTTCTCACATAAACTTGATCGTAAATCACTCTAATCCACGATAGGTTACAGTACCTGCAATTTGGGGAGGTTAGGTTAGGTTACGTTGGTTAGGTTAGGTTAGGTTAGGTTAGGTTAGGTTAGGCTCAAATTTAACCAGGAGACTCCAAATTTCGTTTTCTCACATAAACTTGATCGTAAATCACTCTAATCCACGATAGGTTACAGTACCTGCAATTTGGGGAGGTTAGGTTAGGTTACGTTGGTTAGGTTAGGTTAGGTTAGGTTAGGTTAGGTTAGGTTAGGTTAGGTTAGGCTCAAATTTAACCAGGAGACTCCAAATTTCGTTTTCTCACATAAACTTGATCGTAAATCACTCTAATCCACGATAGGTTACAGTACCTGCAATTTGGGGAGGTTAGGTTAGGTTACGTTGGTTAGGTTAGGTTAGGTTAGGTTAGGTTAGGTTAGGCTCAAATTTAACCAGGAGACTCCAAATTTCGTTTTCTCACATAAACTTGATCGTAAATCACTCTAATCCACGATAGGTTACAGTACCTGCAATTTGGGGAGGTTAGGTTAGGTTACGTTGGTTAGGTTAGGTTAGGTTAGGTTAGGTTAGGTTAGGCTCAAATTTAACCAGGAGACTCCAAATTTCGTTTTCTCACATAAACTTGATCGTAAATCACTCTAATCCACGATAGGTTACAGTACCTGCAATTTGGGGAGGTTAGGTTAGGTTACGTTGGTTAGGTTAGGTTAGGTTAGGTTAGGTTAGGTTAGGTTAGGCTCAAATTTAACCAGGAGACTCCAAATTTCGTTTTCTCACATAAACTTGATCGTAAATCACTCTAATCCACGATAGGTTACAGTACCTGCAATTTGGGGAGGTTAGGTTAGGTTACGTTGGTTAGGTTAGGTTAGGTTAGGTTAGGTTAGGTTAGGCTCAAATTTAACCAGGAGACTCCAAATTTCGTTTTCTCACATAAACTTGATCGTAAATCACTCTAATCCACGATAGGTTACAGTACCTGCAATTTGGGGAGGTTAGGTTAGGTTACGTTGGTTAGGTTAGGTTAGGTTAGGTTAGGTTAGGTTAGGCTCAAATTTAACCAGGAGACTCCAAATTTCGTTTTCTCACATAAACTTGATCGTAAATCACTCTAATCCACGATAGGTTACAGTACCTGCAATTTGGGGAGGTTAGGTTAGGTTACGTTGGTTAGGTTAGGTTAGGTTAGGTTAGGTTAGGTTAGGCTCAAATTTAACCAGGAGACTCCAAATTTCGTTTTCTCACATAAACTTGATCGTAAATCACTCTAATCCACGATAGGTTACAGTACCTGCAATTTGGGGAGGTTAGGTTAGGTTACGTTGGTTAGGTTAGGTTAGGTTAGGTTAGGTTAGGTTAGGTTAGGTTAGGTTAGGCTCAAATTTAACCAGGAGACTCCAAATTTCGTTTTCTCACATAAACTTGATCGTAAATCACTCTAATCCACGATAGGTTACAGTACCTGCAATTTGGGGAGGTTAGGTTAGGTTACGTTGGTTAGGTTAGGTTAGGTTAGGTTAGGTTAGGTTAGGCTCAAATTTAACCAGGAGACTCCAAATTTCGTTTTCTCACATAAACTTGATCGTAAATCACTCTAATCCACGATAGGTTACAGTACCTGCAATTTGGGGAGGTTAGGTTAGGTTACGTTGGTTAGGTTAGGTTAGGTTAGGTTAGGTTAGGTTAGGTTAGGTTAGGCTCAAATTTAACCAGGAGACTCCAAATTTCGTTTTCTCACATAAACTTGATCGTAAATCACTCTAATCCACGATAGGTTACAGTACCTGCAATTTGGGGAGGTTAGGTTAGGTTACGTTGGTTAGGTTAGGTTAGGTTAGGTTAGGTTAGGTTAGGCTCAAATTTAACCAGGAGACTCCAAATTTCGTTTTCTCACATAAACTTGATCGTAAATCACTCTAATCCACGATAGGTTACAGTACCTGCAATTTGGGGAGGTTAGGTTAGGTTACGTTGGTTAGGTTAGGTTAGGTTAGGTTAGGTTAGGTTAGGCTCAAATTTAACCAGGAGACTCCAACTTTCGTTTTCTCACATAAACTTGATCGTAAATCACTCTAATCCACGATAGGTTACAGTACCTGCAATTTGGGGAGGTTAGGTTAGGTTACGTTGGTTAGGTTAGGTTAGGTTAGGTTAGGTTAGGTTAGGTTAGGCTCAAATTTAACCAGGAGACTCCAAATTTCGTTTTCTCACATAAACTTGATCGTAAATCACTCTAATCCACGATAGGTTACAGTACCTGCAATTTGGGGAGGTTAGGTTAGGTTACGTTGGTTAGGTTAGGTTAGGTTAGGTTAGGTTAGGTTAGGTTAGGCTCAAATTTAACCAGGAGACTCCAAATTTCGTTTTCTCACATAAACTTGATCGTAAATCACTCTAATCCACGATAGGTTACAGTACCTGCAATTTGGGGAGGTTAGGTTAGGTTACGTTGGTTAGGTTAGGTTAGGTTAGGTTAGGTTAGGTTAGGCTCAAATTTAACCAGGAGACTCCAAATTTCGTTTTCTCACATAAACTTGATCGTAAATCACTCTAATCCACGATAGGTTACAGTACCTGCAATTTGGGGAGGTTAGGTTAGGTTACGTTGGTTAGGTTAGGTTAGGTTAGGTTAGGTTAGGTTAGGCTCAAATTTAACCAGGAGACTCCAAATTTCGTTTTCTCACATAAACTTGATCGTAAATCACTCTAATCCACGATAGGTTACAGTACCTGCAATTTGGGGAGGTTAGGTTAGGTTACGTTGGTTAGGTTAGGTTAGGTTAGGTTAGGTTAGGTTAGGCTCAAATTTAACCAGGAGACTCCAAATTTCGTTTTCTCACATAAACTTGATCGTAAATCACTCTAATCCACGATAGGTTACAGTACCTGCAATTTGGGGAGGTTAGGTTAGGTTACGTTGGTTAGGTTAGGTTAGGTTAGGTTAGGTTAGGTTAGGCTCAAATTTAACCAGGAGACTCCAAATTTCGTTTTCTCACATAAACTTGATCGTAAATCACTCTAATCCACGATAGGTTACAGTACCTGCAATTTGGGGAGGTTAGGTTAGGTTACGTTGGTTAGGTTAGGTTAGGTTAGGTTAGGTTAGGTTAGGCTCAAATTTAACCAGGAGACTCCAAATTTCGTTTTCTCACATAAACTTGATCGTAAATCACTCTAATCCACGATAGGTTACAGTACGTGCAATTTGGGGAGGTTAGGTTAGGTTACGTTGGTTAGGTTAGGTTAGGTTAGGTTAGGTTAGGTTAGGCTCAAATTTAACCAGGAGACTCCAAATTTCGTTTTCTCACATAAACTTGATCGTAAATCACTCTAATCCACGATAGGTTACAGTACCTGCAATTTGGGGAGGTTAGGTTAGGTTACGTTGGTTAGGTTAGGTTAGGTTAGGTTAGGTTAGGTTAGGCTCAAATTTAACCAGGAGACTCCAAATTTCGTTTTCTCACATAAACTTGATCGTAAATCACTCTAATCCACGATAGGTTACAGTACCTGCAATTTGGGGAGGTTAGGTTAGGTTACGTTGGTTAGGTTAGGTTAGGTTAGGTTAGGTTAGGTTAGGCTCAAATTTAACCAGGAGACTCCAAATTTCGTTTTCTCACATAAACTTGATCGTAAATCACTCTAATCCACGATAGGTTACAGTACCTGCAATTTGGGGAGGTTAGGTTAGGTTACGTTGGTTAGGTTAGGTTAGGTTAGGTTAGGTTAGGCTCAAATTTAACCAGGAGACTCCAAATTTCGTTTTCTCACATAAACTTGATCGTAAATCACTCTAATCCACGATAGGTTACAGTACCTGCAATTTGGGGAGGTTAGGTTAGGTTACGTTGGTTAGGTTAGGTTAGGTTAGGTTAGGTTAGGTTAGGCTCAAATTTAACCAGGAGACTCCAAATTTCGTTTTCTCACATAAACTTGATCGTAAATCACTCTAATCCACGATAGGTTACAGTACCTGCAATTTGGGGAGGTTAGGTTAGGTTACGTTGGTTAGGTTAGGTTAGGTTAGGTTAGGTTAGGTTAGGCTCAAATTTAACCAGGAGACTCCAAATTTCGTTTTCTCACATAAACTTGATCGTAAATCACTCTAATCCACGATAGGTTACAGTACCTGCAATTTGGGGAGGTTAGGTTAGGTTACGTTGGTTAGGTTAGGTTAGGTTAGGTTAGGTTAGGTTAGGCTCAAATTTAACCAGGAGACTCCAAATTTCGTTTTCTCACATAAACTTGATCGTAAATCACTCTAATCCACGATAGGTTACAGTACCTGCAATTTGGGGAGGTTAGGTTAGGTTACGTTGGTTAGGTTAGGTTAGGTTAGGTTAGGTTAGGTTAGGCTCAAATTTAACCAGGAGACTCCAAATTTCGTTTTCTCACATAAACTTGATCGTAAATCACTCTAATCCACGATAGGTTACAGTACCTGCAATTTGGGGAGGTTAGGTTAGGTTACGTTGGTTAGGTTAGGTTAGGTTAGGTTAGGTTAGGTTAGGCTCAAATTTAACCAGGAGACTCCAAATTTCGTTTTCTCACATAAACTTGATCGTAAATCACTCTAATCCACGATAGGTTACAGTACCTGCAATTTGGGGAGGTTAGGTTAGGTTACGTTGGTTAGGTTAGGTTAGGTTAGGTTAGGTTAGGTTAGGCTCAAATTTAAGCAGGAGACTCCAAATTTCGTTTTCTCACATAAACTTGATCGTAAATCACTCTAATCCACGATAGGTTACAGTACCTGCAATTTGGGGAGGTTAGGTTAGGTTACGTTGGTTAGGTTAGGTTAGGTTAGGTTAGGTTAGGTTAGGCTCAAATTTAACCAGGAGACTCCAAATTTCGTTTTCTCACATAAACTTGATCGTAAATCACTCTAATCCACGATAGGTTACAGTACCTGCAATTTGGGGAGGTTAGGTTAGGTTACGTTGGTTAGGTTAGGTTAGGTTAGGTTAGGTTAGGTTAGGCTCAAATTTAACCAGGAGACTCCAAATTTCGTTTTCTCACATAAACTTGATCGTAAATCACTCTAATCCACGATAGGTTACAGTACCTGCAATTTGGGGAGGTTAGGTTAGGTTACGTTGGTTAGGTTAGGTTAGGTTAGGTTAGGTTAGCTTAGGCTCAAATTTAACCAGGAGACTCCAAATTTCGTTTTCTCACATAAACTTGATCGTAAATCACTCTAATCCACGATAGGTTACAGTACCTGCAATTTGGGGAGGTTAGGTTAGGTTACGTTGGTTAGGTTAGGTTAGGTTAGGTTAGGTTAGGTTAGGCTCAAATTTCACCAGCAGACTCCAAATTTCGTTTTCTCACATAAACTTGATCGTAAATCACTCTAATCCACGATAGGTTACAGTACCTGCAATTTGGGGAGGTTAGGTTAGGTTACGTTGGTTAGGTTAGGTTAGGTTAGGTTAGGTTAGGTTAGGCTCAAATTTAACCAGGAGACTCCAAATTTCGTTTTCTCACATAAACTTGATCGTAAATCACTCTAATCCACGATAGGTTACAGTACCTGCAATTTGGGGAGGTTAGGTTAGGTTACGTTGGTTAGGTTAGGTTAGGTTAGGTTAGGTTAGGTTAGGCTCAAATTTAACCAGGAGACTCCAAATTTCGTTTTCTCACATAAACTTGATCGTAAATCACTCTAATCCACGATAGGTTACAGTACCTGCAATTTGGGGAGGTTAGGTTAGGTTACGTTGGTTAGGTTAGGTTAGGTTAGGTTAGGTTAGGTTAGGCTCAAATTTAACCAGGAGACTCCAAATTTCGTTTTCTCACATAAACTTGATCGTAAATCACTCTAATCCACGATAGGTTACAGTACCTGCAATTTGGGGAGGTTAGGTTAGGTTACGTTGGTTAGGTTAGGTTAGGTTAGGTTAGGTTAGGTTAGGCTCAAATTTAACCAGGAGACTCCAAATTTCGTTTTCTCACATAAACTTGATCGTAAATCACTCTGATCCACGATAGGTTACAGTACCTGCAATTTGGGGAGGTTAGGTTAGGTTACGTTGGTTAGGTTAGGTTAGGTTAGGTTAGGTTAGGTTAGGCTCAAATTTAACCAGGAGACTCCAAATTTCGTTTTCTCACATAAACTTGATCGTAAATCACTCTAATCCACGATAGGTTACAGTACCTGCAATTTGGGGAGGTTAGGTTAGGTTACGTTGGTTAGGTTAGGTTAGGTTAGGTTAGGTTAGGTTAGGCTCAAATTTAACCAGGAGACTCCAAATTTCGTTTTCTCACATAAACTTGATCGTAAATCACTCTAATCCACGATAGGTTACAGTACCTGCAATTTGGGGAGGTTAGGTTAGGTTACGTTGGTTAGGTTAGGTTAGGTTAGGTTAGGTTAGGTTAGGCTCAAATTTAACCAGGAGACTCCAAATTTCGTTTTCTCACATAAACTTGATCGTAAATCACTCTAATCCACGATAGGTTACAGTACCTGCAATTTGGGGAGGTTAGGTTAGGTTACGTTGGTTAGGTTAGGTTAGGTTAGGTTAGGTTAGGTTAGGCTCAAATTTAACCAGGAGACTCCAAATTTCGTTTTCTCACATAAACTTGATCGTAAATCACTCTAATCCACGATAGGTTACAGTACCTGCAATTTGGGGAGGTTAGGTTAGGTTACGTTGGTTAGGTTAGGTTAGGTTAGGTTAGGTTAGGTTAGGCTCAAATTTAACCAGGAGACTCCAAATTTCGTTTTCTCACATAAACTTGATCGTAAATCACTCTAATCCACGATAGGTTACAGTACCTGCAATTTGGGGAGGTTAGGTTAGGTTACGTTGGTTAGGTTAGGTTAGGTTAGGTTAGGTTAGGCTCAAATTTAACCAGGAGACTCCAAATTTCGTTTTCTCACATAAACTTGATCGTAAATCACTCTAATCCACGATAGGTTACAGTACCTGCAATTTGGGGAGGTTAGGTTAGGTTACGTTGGTTAGGTTAGGTTAGGTTAGGTTAGGTTAGGTTAGGCTCAAATTTAACCAGGAGACTCCAAATTTCGTTTTCTCATATAAACTTGATCGTAAATCACTCTAATCCACGATAGGTTACAGTACCTGCAATTTGGGGAGGTTAGGTTAGGTTACGTTGGTTAGGTTAGGTTAGGTTAGGTTAGGTTAGGTTAGGCTCAAATTTAACCAGGAGACTCCAAATTTCGTTTTCTCACATAAACTTGATCGTAAATCACTCTAATCCACGATAGGTTACAGTACCTGCAATTTGGGGAGGTTAGGTTAGGTTACGTTGGTTAGGTTAGGTTAGGTTAGGTTAGGTTAGGTTAGGTTAGGCTCAAATTTAACCAGGAGACTCCAAATTTCGTTTTCTCACATAAACTTGATCGAAAATCACTCTAATCCACGATTGGTTACAGTACCTGCAATTTGGGGAGGTTAGGTTAGGTTACGTTGGTTAGGTTAGGTTAGGTTAGGTTAGGTTAGGTTAGGCTCAAATTTAACCAGGAGACTCCAAATTTCGTTTTCTCACATAAACTTGATCGTAAATCACTCTAATCCACGATAGGTTACAGTACCTGCAATTTGGGGAGGTTAGGTTAGGTTACGTTGGTTAGGTTAGGTTAGGTTAGGTTAGGTTAGGTTAGGCTCAAATTTAACCAGGAGACTCCAAATTTCGTTTTCTCACATAAACTTGATCGTAAATCACTCTAATCCACGATAGGTTACAGTACCTGCAATTTGGGGAGGTTAGGTTAGGTTACGTTGGTTAGGTTAGGTTAGGTTAGGTTAGGTTAGGTTAGGCTCAAATTTAACCAGGAGACTCCAAATTTCGTTTTCTCACATAAACTTGATCGTAAATCACTCTAATCCACGATAGGTTACAGTACCTGCAATTTGGGGAGGTTAGGTTAGGTTACGTTGGTTAGGTTAGGTTAGGTTAGGTTAGGTTAGGTTAGGCTCAAATTTAACCAGGAGACTCCAAATTTCGTTTTCTCACATAAACTTGATCGTAAATCACTCTAATCCACGATAGGTTACAGTACCTGCAATTTGGGGAGGTTAGGTTAGGTTACGTTGGTTAGGTTAGGTTAGGTTAGGTTAGGTTAGGTTAGGCTCAAATTTAACCAGGAGACTCCAAATTTCGTTTTCTCACATAAACTTGATCGTAAATCACTCTAATCCACGATAGGTTACAGTACCTGCAATTTGGGGAGGTTAGGTTAGGTTACGTTGGTTAGGTTAGGTTAGGTTAGGTTAGGTTAGGTTAGGCTCAAATTTAACCAGGAGACTCCAAATTTCGTTTTCTCACATAAACTTGATCGTAAATCACTCTAATCCACGATAGGTTACAGTACCTGCAATTTGGGGAGGTTAGGTTAGGTTACGTTGGTTAGGTTAGGTTAGGTTAGGTTAGGTTAGGTTAGGCTCAAATTTAACCAGGAGACTCCAAATTTCGTTTTCTCACATAAACTTGATCGTAAATCACTCTAATCCACGATAGGTTACAGTACCTGCAATTTGGGGAGGTTAGGTTAGGTTACGTTGGTTAGGTTAGGTTAGGTTAGGTTAGGTTAGGTTAGGCTCAAATTTAACCAGGAGACTCCAAATTTCGTTTTCTCACATAAACTTGATCGTAAATCACTCTAATCCACGATAGGTTACAGTACCTGCAATTTGGGGAGGTTAGGTTAGGTTACGTTGGTTAGGTTAGGTTAGGTTAGGTTAGGTTAGGTTAGGCTCAAATTTAACCAGGAGACTCCAAATTTCGTTTTCTCACATAAACTTGATCGTAAATCACTCTAATCCACGATAGGTTACAGTACCTGCAATTTGGGGAGGTTAGGTTAGGTTACGTTGGTTAGGTTAGGTTAGGTTAGGTTAGGTTAGGTTAGGCTCAAATTTAACCAGGAGACTCCAAATTTCGTTTTCTCACATAAACTTGATCGTAAATCACTCTAATCCACGATAGGTTACAGTACCTGCAATTTGGGGAGGTTAGGTTAGGTTACGTTGGTTAGGTTAGGTTAGGTTAGGTTAGGTTAGGTTAGGCTCAAATTTAACCAGGAGACTCCAAATTTCGTTTTCTCACATAAACTTGATCGTAAATCACTCTAATCCACGATAGGTTACAGTACCTGCAATTTGGGGAGGTTAGGTTAGGTTACGTTGGTTAGGTTAGGTTAGGTTAGGTTAGGTTAGGTTAGGCTCAAATTTAACCAGGAGACTCCAAATTTCGTTTTCTCACATAAACTTGATCGTAAATCACTCTAATCCACGATAGGTTACAGTACCTGCAATTTGGGGAGGTTAGGTTAGGTTACGTTGGTTAGGTTAGGTTAGGTTAGGTTAGGTTAGGTTAGGTTAGGTTAGGCTCAAATTTAACCAGGAGACTCCAAATTTCGTTTTCTCACATAAACTTGATCGTAAATCACTCTAATCCACGATAGGTTACAGTACCTGCAATTTGGGGAGGTTAGGTTAGGTTACGTTGGTTAGGTTAGGTTAGGTTAGGTTAGGTTAGGTTAGGCTCAAATTTAACCAGGAGACTCCAAATTTCGTTTTCTCACATAAACTTGATCGTAAATCACTCTAATCCACGATAGGTTACAGTACCTGCAATTTGGGGAGGTTAGGTTAGGTTACGTTGGTTAGGTTAGGTTAGGTTAGGTTAGGTTAGGTTAGGCTCAAATTTAACCAGGAGACTCCAAATTTCGTTTTCTCACATAAACTTGATCGTAAATCACTCTAATCCACGATAGGTTACAGTACCTGCAATTTGGCGAGGTTAGGTTAGGTTACGTTGGTTAGGTTAGGTTAGGTTAGGTTAGGTTAGGTTAGGTTAGGTTAGGCTCAAATTTAACCAGGAGACTCCAAATTTCGTTTTCTCACATAAACTTGATCGTAAATCACTCTAATCCACGATAGGTTACAGTACCTGCAATTTGGGGAGGTTAGGTTAGGTTACGTTGGTTAGGTTAGGTTAGGTTAGGTTAGGTTAGGTTAGGCTCAAATTTAACCAGGAGACTCCAAATTTCGTTTTCTCACATAAACTTGATCGTAAATCACTCTAATCCACGATAGGTTACAGTACCTGCAATTTGGGGAGGTTAGGTTAGGTTACGTTGGTTAGGTTAGGTTAGGTTAGGTTAGGTTAGGTTAGGCTCAAATTTAACCAGGAGACTCCAAATTTCGTTTTCTCACATAAACTTGATCGTAAATCACTCTAATCCACGATAGGTTACAGTACCTGCAATTTGGGGAGGTTAGGTTAGGTTACGTTGGTTAGGTTAGGTTAGGTTAGGTTAGGTTAGGTTAGGCTCAAATTTAACCAGGAGACTCCAAATTTCGTTTTCTCACATAAACTTGATCGTAAATCACTCTAATCCACGATAGGTTACAGTACGTGCAATTTGGGGAGGTTAGGTTAGGTTACGTTGGTTAGGTTAGGTTAGGTTAGGTTAGGTTAGGTTAGGCTCAAATTTAACCAGGAGACTCCAAATTTCGTTTTCTCACATAAACTTGATCGTAAATCACTCTAATCCACCATAGGTTACAGTACCTGCAATTTGGGGAGGTTAGGTTAGGTTACGTTGGTTAGGTTAGGTTAGGTTAGGTTAGGTTAGGTTAGGTTAGGCTCAAATTTAACCAGGAGACTCCAAATTTCGTTTTCTCACATAAACTTGATCGTAAATCACTCTAATCCACGATAGGTTACAGTACCTGCAATTTGGGGAGGTTAGGTTAGGTTACGTTGGTTAGGTTAGGTTAGGTTAGGTTAGGTTAGGTTAGGCTCAAATTTAACCAGGAGACTCCAAATTTCGTTTTCTCACATAAACTTGATCGTAAATCACTCTAATCCACGATAGGTTACAGTACCTGCAATTTGGGGAGGTTAGGTTAGGTTACGTTGGTTAGGTTAGGTTAGGTTAGGTTAGGTTAGGTTAGGTTAGGTTAGGCTCAAATTTAACCAGGAGACTCCAAATTTCGTTTTCTCACATAAACTTGATCGTAAATCACTCTAATCCACGATAGGTTACAGTACCTGCAATTTGGGGAGGTTAGGTTAGGTTACGTTGGTTAGGTTAGGTTAGGTTAGGTTAGGTTAGGTTAGGCTCAAATTTAACCAGGAGACTCCAAATTTCGTTTTCTCACATAAACTTGATCGTAAATCACTCTAATCCACGATAGGTTACAGTACCTGCAATTTGGGGAGGTTAGGTTAGGTTACGTTGGTTAGGTTAGGTTAGGTTAGGTTAGGTTAGGTTAGGCTCAAATTTAACCAGGAGACTCCAAATTTCGTTTTCTCACATAAACTTGATCGTAAATCACTCTAATCCACGATAGGTTACAGTACCTGCAATTTGGGGAGGTTAGGTTAGGTTACGTTGGTTAGGTTAGGTTAGGTTAGGTTAGGTTAGGTTAGGCTCAAATTTAACCAGGAGACTCCAAATTTCGTTTTCTCACATAAACTTGATCGTAAATCACTCTAATCCACGATAGGTTACAGTACCTGCAATTTGGGGAGGTTAGGTTAGGTTACGTTGGTTAGGTTAGGTTAGGTTAGGTTAGGTTAGGTTAGGCTCAAATTTAACCAGGAGACTCCAAATTTCGTTTTCTCACATAAACTTGATCGTAAATCACTCTAATCCACGATAGGTTACAGTACCTGCAATTTGGGGAGGTTAGGTTAGGTTACGTTGGTTAGGTTAGGTTAGGTTAGGTTAGGTTAGGTTAGGCTCAAATTTAACCAGGAGACTCCAAATTTCGTTTTCTCACATAAACTTGATCGTAAATCACTCTAATCCACGATAGGTTACAGTACCTGCAATTTGGGGAGGTTAGGTTAGGTTACGTTGGTTAGGTTAGGTTAGGTTAGGTTAGGTTAGGTTAGGCTCAAATTTAACCAGGAGACTCCAAATTTCGTTTTCTCACATAAGCTTGATCGTAAATCACTCTAATCCACGATAGGTTACAGTACCTGCAATTTGGGGAGGTTAGGTTAGGTTACGTTGGTTAGGTTAGGTTAGGTTAGGTTAGGTTAGGTTAGGCTCAAATTTAACCAGGAGACTCCAAATTTCGTTTTCTCACATAAACTTGATCGTAAATCACTCTAATCCACGATAGGTTACAGTACCTGCAATTTGGGGAGGTTAGGTTAGGTTACGTTGGTTAGGTTAGGTTAGGTTAGGTTAGGTTAGGTTAGGCTCAAATTTAACCAGGAGACTCCAAATTTCGTTTTCTCACATAAACTTGATCGTAAATCACTCTAATCCACGATAGGTTACAGTACCTGCAATTTGGGGAGGTTAGGTTAGGTTACGTTGGTTAGGTTAGGTTAGGTTAGGTTAGGTTAGGCTCAAATTTAACCAGGAGACTCCAAATTTCGTTTTCTCACATAAACTTGATCGTAAATCACTCTAATCCACGATAGGTTACAGTACCTGCAATTTGGGGAGGTTAGGTTAGGTTACGTTGGTTAGGTTAGGTTAGGTTAGGTTAGGTTAGGTTAGGCTCAAATTTAACCAGGAGACTCCAAATTTCGTTTTCTCACATAAACTTGATCGTAAATCACTCTAATCCACGATAGGTTACAGTACCTGCAATTTGGGGAGGTTAGGTTAGGTTACGTTGGTTAGGTTAGGTTAGGTTAGGTTAGGTTAGGTTAGGCTCAAATTTAACCAGGAGACTCCAAATTTCGTTTTCTCACATAAACTTGATCGTAAATCACTCTAATCCACGATAGGTTACAGTACCTGCAATTTGGGGAGGTTAGGTTAGGTTACGTTGGTTAGGTTAGGTTAGGTTAGGTTAGGTTAGGTTAGGCTCAAATTTAACCAGGAGACTCCAAATTTCGTTTTCTCACATAAACTTGATCGTAAATCACTCTAATCCACGATAGGTTACAGTACCTGCAATTTGGGGAGGTTAGGTTAGGTTACGTTGGTTAGGTTAGGTTAGGTTAGGTTAGGTTAGGTTAGGCTCAAATTTAACCAGGAGACTCCAAATTTCGTTTTCTCACATAAACTTGATCGTAAATCACTCTAATCCACGATAGGTTACAGTACCTGCAATTTGGGGAGGTTAGGTTAGGTTACGTTGGTTAGGTTAGGTTAGGTTAGGTTAGGTTAGGTTAGGCTCAAATTTAACCAGGAGACTCCAAATTTCGTTTTCTCACATAAACTTGATCGTAAATCACTCTAATCCACGATAGGTTACAGTACCTGCAATTTGGGGAGGTTAGGTTAGGTTACGTTGGTTAGGTTAGGTTAGGTTAGGTTAGGTTAGGTTAGGCTCAAATTTAACCAGGAGACTCCAAATTTCGTTTTCTCACATAAACTTGATCGTAAATCACTCTAATCCACGATAGGTTACAGTACCTGCAATTTGGGGAGGTTAGGTTAGGTTACGTTGGTTAGGTTAGGTTAGGTTAGGTTAGGTTAGGTTAGGTTAGGCTCAAATTTAACCAGGAGACTCCAAATTTCGTTTTCTCACATAAACTTGATCGTAAATCACTCTAATCCACGATAGGTTACAGTACCTGCAATTTGGGGAGGTTAGGTTAGGTTACGTTGGTTAGGTTAGGTTAGGTTAGGTTAGGTTAGGTTAGGTTAGGCTCAAATTTAACCAGGAGACTCCAAATTTCGTTTTCTCACATAAACTTGATCGTAAATCACTCTAATCCACGATAGGTTACAGTACCTGCAATTTGGGGAGGTTAGGTTAGGTTACGTTGGTTAGGTTAGGTTAGGTTAGGTTAGGTTAGGTTAGGCTCAAATTTAACCAGGAGACTCCAAATTTCGTTTTCTCACATAAACTTGATCGTAAATCACTCTAATCCACGATAGGTTACAGTACCTGCAATTTGGGGAGGTTAGGTTAGGTTACGTTGGTTAGGTTAGGTTAGGTTAGGTTAGGTTAGGTTAGGTTAGGCTCAAATTTAACCAGGAGACTCCAAATTTCGTTTTCTCACATAAACTTGATCGTAAATCACTCTAATCCACGATAGGTTACAGTACCTGCAATTTGGGGAGGTTAGGTTAGGTTACGTTGGTTAGGTTAGGTTAGGTTAGGTTAGGTTAGGTTAGGCTCAAATTTAACCAGGAGACTCCAAATTTCGTTTTCTCACATAAACTTGATCGTAAATCACTCTAATCCACGATAGGTTACAGTACCTGCAATTTGGGGAGGTTAGGTTAGGTTACGTTGGTTAGGTTAGGTTAGGTTAGGTTAGGTTAGGTTAGGCTCAAATTTAACCAGGAGACTCCAAATTTCGTTTTCTCACATAAACTTGATCGTAAATCACTCTAATCCACGATAGGTTACAGTACCTGCAATTTGGGGAGGTTAGGTTAGGTTACGTTGGTTAGGTTAGGTTAGGTTAGGTTAGGTTAGGTTAGGCTCAAATTTAACCAGGAGACTCCAAATTTCGTTTTCTCACATAAACTTGATCGTAAATCACTCTAATCCACGATAGGTTACAGTACCTGCAATTTGGGGAGGTTAGGTTAGGTTACGTTGGTTAGGTTAGGTTAGGTTAGGTTAGGTTAGGTTAGGCTCAAATTTAACCAGGAGACTCCAAATTTCGTTTTCTCACATAAACTTGATCGTAAATCACTCTAATCCACGATAGGTTACAGTACCTGCAATTTGGGGAGGTTAGGTTAGGTTACGTTGGTTAGGTTAGGTTAGGTTAGGTTAGGTTAGGTTAGGCTCAAATTTAACCAGGAGACTCCAAATTTCGTTTTCTCACATAAACTTGATCGTAAATCACTCTAATCCACGATAGGTTACAGTACCTGCAATTTGGGGAGGTTAGGTTAGGTTACGTTGGTTAGGTTAGGTTAGGTTAGGTTAGGTTAGGTTAGGCTCAAATTTAACCAGGAGACTCCAAATTTCGTTTTCTCACATAAACTTGATCGTAAATCACTCTAATCCACGATAGGTTACAGTACCTGCAATTTGGGGAGGTTAGGTTAGGTTACGTTGGTTAGGTTAGGTTAGGTTAGGTTAGGTTAGGTTAGGCTCAAATTTAACCAGGAGACTCCAAATTTCGTTTTCTCACATAAACTTGATCGTAAATCACTCTAATCCACGATAGGTTACAGTACCTGCAATTTGGGGAGGTTAGGTTAGGTTACGTTGGTTAGGTTAGGTTAGGTTAGGTTAGGTTAGGTTAGGCTCAAATTTAACCAGGAGACTCCAAATTTCGTTTTCTCACATAAACTTGATCGTAAATCACTCTAATCCACGATAGGTTACAGTACCTGCAATTTGGGGAGGTTAGGTTAGGTTACGTTGGTTAGGTTAGGTTAGGTTAGGTTAGGTTAGGTTAGGCTCAAATTTAACCAGGAGACTCCAAATTTCGTTTTCTCACATAAACTTGATCGTAAATCACTCTAATCCACGATAGGTTACAGTACCTGCAATTTGGGGAGGTTAGGTTAGGTTACGTTGGTTAGGTTAGGTTAGGTTAGGTTAGGTTAGGTTAGGCTCAAATTTAACCAGGAGACTCCAAATTTCGTTTTCTCACATAAACTTGATCGTAAATCACTCTAATCCACGATAGGTTACAGTACGTGCAATTTGGGGAGGTTAGGTTAGGTTACGTTGGTTAGGTTAGGTTAGGTTAGGTTAGGTTAGGTTAGGCTCAAATTTAACCAGGAGACTCCAAATTTCGTTTTCTCACATAAACTTGATCGTAAATCACTCTAATCCACGATAGGTTACAGTACCTGCAATTTGGGGAGGTTAGGTTAGGTTACGTTGGTTAGGTTAGGTTAGGTTAGGTTAGGTTAGGTTAGGCTCAAATTTAACCAGGAGACTCCAAATTTCGTTTTCTCACATAAACTTGATCGTAAATCACTCTAATCCACGATAGGTTACAGTACCTGCAATTTGGGGAGGTTAGGTTAGGTTACGTTGGTTAGGTTAGTTAGGTTAGGTTAGGTTAGGTTAGGTTAGGTTAGGATCAAATTTAACCAGGAGACTCCAAATTTCGTTTTCTCACATAAACTTGATCGTAAATCACTCTAATCCACGATAGGTTACAGTACCTGCAATTTGGGGAGGTTAGGTTAGGTTACGTTGGTTAGGTTAGGTTAGGTTAGGTTAGGTTAGGTTAGGCTCAAATTTAACCAGGAGACTCCAAATTTCGTTTTCTCACATAAACTTGATCGTAAATCACTCTAATCCACGATAGGTTACAGTACCTGCAATTTGGGGAGGTTAGGTTAGGTTACGTTGGTTAGGTTACGTTGGTTAGGTTAGGTTAGGTTAGGTTAGGTTAGGTTAGGCTCAAATTTAACCAGGAGACTCCAAATTTCGTTTTCTCACATAAACTTGATCGTAAATCACTCTAATCCACGATAGGTTACAGTACCTGCAATTTGGGGAGGTTAGGTTAGGTTACGTTGGTTAGGTTAGGTTAGGTTAGGTTAGGTTAGGTTAGGCTCAAATTTAACCAGGAGACTCCAAATTTCGTTTTCTCACATAAACTTGATCGTAAATCACTCTAATCCACGATAGGTTACAGTACCTGCAATTTGGGGAGGTTAGGTTAGGTTACGTTGGTTAGGTTAGGTTAGGTTAGGTTAGGTTAGGTTAGGCTCAAATTTAACCAGGAGACTCCAAATTTCGTTTTCTCACATAAACTTGATCGTAAATCACTCTGATCCACGATAGGTTACAGTACCTGCAATTTGGGGAGGTTAGGTTAGGTTACGTTGGTTAGGTTAGGTTAGGTTAGGTTAGGTTAGGTTAGGCTCAAATTTAACCAGGAGACTCCAAATTTCGTTTTCTCACATAAACTTGATCGTAAATCACTCTAATCCACGATAGGTTACAGTACCTGCAATTTGGGGAGGTTAGGTTAGGTTACGTTGGTTAGGTTAGGTTAGGTTAGGTTAGGTTAGGTTAGGCTCAAATTTAACCAGGAGACTCCAAATTTCGTTTTCTCACATAAACTTGATCGTAAATCACTCTAATCCACGATAGGTTACAGTACCTGCAATTTGGGGAGGTTAGGTTAGGTTACGTTGGTTAGGTTAGGTTAGGTTAGGTTAGGTTAGGTTAGGCTCAAATTTAACCAGGAGACTCCAAATTTCGTTTTCTCACATAAACTTGATCGTAAATCACTCTAATCCACGATAGGTTACAGTACCTGCAATTTGGGGAGGTTAGGTTAGGTTACGTTGGTTAGGTTAGGTTAGGTTAGGTTAGGTTAGGTTAGGCTCAAATTTAACCAGGAGACTCCAAATTTCGTTTTCTCACATAAACTTGATCGTAAATCACTCTAATCCACGATAGGTTACAGTACCTGCAATTTGGGGAGGTTAGGTTAGGTTACGTTGGTTAGGTTAGGTTAGGTTAGGTTAGGTTAGGTTAGGCTCAAATTTAACCAGGAGACTCCAAATTTCGTTTTCTCACATAAACTTGATCGTAAATCACTCTAATCCACGATAGGTTACAGTACCTGCAATTTGGGGAGGTTAGGTTAGGTTACGTTGGTTAGGTTAGGTTAGGTTAGGTTAGGTTAGGTTAGGTTAGGTTAGGCTCAAATTTAACCAGGAGACTCCAAATTTCGTTTTCTCACATAAACTTGATCGTAAATCACTCTAATCCACGATAGGTTACAGTACCTGCAATTTGGGGAGGTTAGGTTAGGTTACGTTGGTTAGGTTAGGTTAGGTTAGGTTAGGTTAGGTTAGGTTAGGTTAGGCTCAAATTTAACCAGGAGACTCCAAATTTCGTTTTCTCACATAAACTTGATCGTAAATCACTCTAATCCACGATAGGTTACAGTACCTGCAATTTGGGGAGGTTAGGTTAGGTTACGTTGGTTAGGTTAGGTTAGGTTAGGTTAGGTTAGGTTAGGCTCAAATTTAACCAGGAGACTCCAAATTTCGTTTTCTCACATAAACTTGATCGTAAATCACTCTAATCCACGATAGGTTACAGTACCTGCAATTTGGGGAGGTTAGGTTAGGTTACGTTGGTTAGGTTAGGTTAGGTTAGGTTAGGTTAGGTTAGGTTAGGTTAGGCTCAAATTTAACCAGGAGACTCCAAATTTCGTTTTCTCACATAAACTTGATCGTAAATCACTCTAATCCACGATAGGTTACAGTACCTGCAATTTGGGGAGGTTAGGTTAGGTTACGTTGGTTAGGTTAGGTTAGGTTAGGTTAGGTTAGGTTAGGTTAGGTTAGGCTCAAATTTAACCAGGAGACTCCTAATTTCGTTTTCTCACATAAACTTGATCGTAAATCACTCTAATCCACGATAGGTTACAGTACCTGCAATTTGGGGAGGTTAGGTTAGGTTACGTTGGTTAGGTTAGGTTAGGTTAGGTTAGGTTAGGTTAGGCTCAAATTTAACCAGGAGACTCCAAATTTCGTTTTCTCACATAAACTTGATCGTAAATCACTCTAATCCACGATAGGTTACAGTACCTGCAATTTGGGGAGGTTAGGTTAGGTTACGTTGGTTAGGTTAGGTTAGGTTAGGTTAGGTTAGGTTAGGCTCAAATTTAACCAGGAGACTCCAAATTTCGTTTTCTCACATAAACTTGATCGTAAATCACTCTAATCCACGATAGGTTACAGTACCTGCAATTTGGGGAGGTTAGGTTAGGTTACGTTGGTTAGGTTAGGTTAGGTTAGGTTAGGTTAGGTTAGGCTCAAATTTAACCAGGAGACTCCAAATTTCGTTTTCTCACATAAACTTGATCGTAAATCACTCTAATCCACGATAGGTTACAGTACCTGCAATTTGGGGAGGTTAGGTTAGGTTACGTTGGTTAGGTTAGGTTAGGTTAGGTTAGGTTAGGTTAGGCTCAAATTTAACCAGGAGACTCCAAATTTCGTTTTCTCACATAAACTTGATCGTAAATCACTCTAATCCACGATAGGTTACAGTACCTGCAATTTGGGGAGGTTAGGTTAGGTTACGTTGGTTAGGTTAGGTTAGGTTAGGTTAGGTTAGGTTAGGTTAGGTTAGGCTCAAATTTAACCAGGAGACTCCAAATTTCGTTTTCTCACATAAACTTGATCGTAAATCACTCTAATCCACGATAGGTTACAGTACCTGCAATTTGGGGAGGTTAGGTTAGGTTACGTTGGTTAGGTTAGGTTAGGTTAGGTTAGGTTAGGTTAGGCTCAAATTTAACCAGGAGACTCCAAATTTCGTTTTCTCACATAAACTTGATCGTAAATCACTCTAATCCACGATAGGTTACAGTACCTGCAATTTGGGGAGGTTAGGTTAGGTTACGTTGGTTAGGTTAGGTTAGGTTAGGTTAGGTTAGGTTAGGCTCAAATTTAACCAGGAGACTCCAAATTTCGTTTTCTCACATAAACTTGATCGTAAATCACTCTAATCCACGATAGGTTACAGTACCTGCAATTTGGGGAGGTTAGGTTAGGTTACGTTGGTTAGGTTAGGTTAGGTTAGGTTAGGTTAGGTTAGGTTAGGCTCAAATTTAACCAGGAGACTCCAAATTTCGTTTTCTCACATAAACTTGATCGTAAATCACTCTAATCCACGATAGGTTACAGTACCTGCAATTTGGGGAGGTTAGGTTAGGTTACGTTGGTTAGGTTAGGTTAGGTTAGGTTAGGTTAGGTTAGGCTCAAATTTAACCAGGAGACTCCAAATTTCGTTTTCTCACATAAACTTGATCGTAAATCACTCTAATCCACGATAGGTTACAGTACCTGCAATTTGGGGAGGTTAGGTTAGGTTACGTTGGTTAGGTTAGGTTAGGTTAGGTTAGGTTAGGTTAGGTTAGGTTAGGCTCAAATTTAACCAGGAGACTCCAAATTTCGTTTTCTCACATAAACTTGATCGTAAATCACTCTAATCCACGATAGGTTACAGTACCTGCAATTTGGGGAGGTTAGGTTAGGTTACGTTGGTTAGGTTAGGTTAGGTTAGGTTAGGTTAGGTTAGGCTCAAATTTAACCAGGAGACTCCAAATTTCGTTTTCTCACATAAACTTGATCGTAAATCACTCTAATCCACGATAGGTTACAGTACCTGCAATTTGGGGAGGTTAGGTTAGGTTACGTTGGTTAGGTTAGGTTAGGTTAGGTTAGGTTAGGTTAGGCTCAAATTTAACCAGGAGACTCCAAATTTCGTTTTCTCACATAAACTTGATCGTAAATCACTCTAATCCACGATAGGTTACAGTACCTGCAATTTGGGGAGGTTAGGTTAGGTTACGTTGGTTAGGTTAGGTTAGGTTAGGTTAGGTTAGGTTAGGCTCAAATTTAACCAGGAGACTCCAAATTTCGTTTTCTCACATAAACTTGATCGTAAATCACTCTAATCCACGATAGGTTACAGTACCTGCAATTTGGGGAGGTTAGGTTAGGTTACGTTGGTTAGGTTAGGTTAGGTTAGGTTAGGTTAGGTTAGGCTCAAATTTAACCAGGAGACTCCAAATTTCGTTTTCTCACATAAACTTGATCGTAAATCACTCTAATCCACGATAGGTTACAGTACCTGCAATTTGGGGAGGTTAGGTTAGGTTACGTTGGTTAGGTTAGGTTAGGTTAGGTTAGGTTAGGTTAGGCTCAAATTTAACCAGGAGACTCCAAATTTCGTTTTCTCACATAAACTTGATCGTAAATCACTCTAATCCACGATAGGTTACAGTACCTGCAATTTGGGGAGGTTAGGTTAGGTTACGTTGGTTAGGTTAGGTTAGGTTAGGTTAGGTTAGGTTAGGCTCAAATTTAACCAGGAGACTCCAAATTTCGTTTTCTCACATAAACTTGATCGTAAATCACTCTAATCCACGATAGGTTACAGTACCTGCAATTTGGGGAGGTTAGGTTAGGTTACGTTGGTTAGGTTAGGTTAGGTTAGGTTAGGTTAGGTTAGGCTCAAATTTAACCAGGAGACTCCAAATTTCGTTTTCTCACATAAACTTGATCGTAAATCACTCTAATCCACGATAGGTTACAGTACCTGCAATTTGGGGAGGTTAGGTTAGGTTACGTTGGTTAGGTTAGGTTAGGTTAGGTTAGGTTAGGTTAGGCTCAAATTTAACCAGGAGACTCCAAATTTCGTTTTCTCACATAAACTTGATCGTAAATCACTCTAATCCACGATAGGTTACAGTACCTGCAATTTGGGGAGGTTAGGTTAGGTTACGTTGGTTAGGTTAGGTTAGGTTAGGTTAGGTTAGGTTAGGCTCAAATTTAACCAGGAGACTCCAAATTTCGTTTTCTCACATAAACTTGATCGTAAATCACTCTAATCCACGATAGGTTACAGTACCTGCAATTTGGGGAGGTTAGGTTAGGTTACGTTGGTTAGGTTAGGTTAGGTTAGGTTAGGTTAGGTTAGGCTCAAATTTAACCAGGAGACTCCAAATTTCGTTTTCTCACATAAACTTGATCGTAAATCACTCTAATCCACGATAGGTTACAGTACCTGCAATTTGGGGAGGTTAGGTTAGGTTACGTTGGTTAGGTTAGGTTAGGTTAGGTTAGGTTAGGTTAGGCTCAAATTTAACCAGGAGACTCCAAATTTCGTTTTCTCACATAAACTTGATCGTAAATCACTCTAATCCACGATAGGTTACAGTACCTGCAATTTGGGGAGGTTAGGTTAGGTTACGTTGGTTAGGTTAGGTTAGGTTAGGTTAGGTTAGGTTAGGCTCAAATTTAACCAGGAGACTCCAAATTTCGTTTTCTCACATAAACTTGATCGTAAATCACTCTAATCCACGATAGGTTACAGTACCTGCAATTTGGGGAGGTTAGGTTAGGTTACGTTGGTTAGGTTAGGTTAGGTTAGGTTAGGTTAGGTTAGGCTCAAATTTAACCAGGAGACTCCAAATTTCGTTTTCTCACATAAACTTGATCGTAAATCACTCTAATCCACGATAGGTTACAGTACCTGCAATTTGGGGAGGTTAGGTTAGGTTACGTTGGTTAGGTTAGGTTAGGTTAGGTTAGGTTAGGTTAGGCTCAAATTTAACCAGGAGACTCCAAATTTCGTTTTCTCACATAAACTTGATCGTAAATCACTCTAATCCACGATAGGTTACAGTACCTGCAATTTGGGGAGGTTAGGTTAGGTTACGTTGGTTAGGTTAGGTTAGGTTAGGTTAGGTTAGGTTAGGCTCAAATTTAACCAGGAGACTCCAAATTTCGTTTTCTCACATAAACTTGATCGTAAATCACTCTAATCCACGATAGGTTACAGTACCTGCAATTTGGGGAGGTTAGGTTAGGTTACGTTGGTTAGGTTAGGTTAGGTTAGGTTAGGTTAGGTTAGGCTCAAATTTAACCAGGAGACTCCAAATTTCGTTTTCTCACATAAACTTGATCGTAAATCACTCTAATCCACGATAGGTTACAGTACCTGCAATTTGGGGAGGTTAGGTTAGGTTACGTTGGTTAGGTTAGGTTAGGTTAGGTTAGGTTAGGTTAGGTTAGGTTAGGCTCAAATTTAACCAGGAGACTCCAAATTTCGTTTTCTCACATAAACTTGATCGTAAATCACTCTAATCCACGATAGGTTACAGTACCTGCAATTTGGGGAGGTTAGGTTAGGTTACGTTGGTTAGGTTAGGTTAGGTTAGGTTAGGTTAGGTTAGGCTCAAATTTAACCAGGAGACTCCAAATTTCGTTTTCTCACATAAACTTGATCGTAAATCACTCTAATCCACGATAGGTTACAGTACCTGCAATTTGGGGAGGTTAGGTTAGGTTACGTTGGTTAGGTTAGGTTAGGTTAGGTTAGGTTAGGTTAGGCTCAAATTTAACCAGGAGACTCCAAATTTCGTTTTCTCACATAAACTTGATCGTAAATCACTCTAATCCACGATAGGTTACAGTACCTGCAATTTGGGGAGGTTAGGTTAGGTTACGTTGGTTAGGTTAGGTTAGGTTAGGTTAGGTTAGGTTAGGCTCAAATTTAACCAGGAGACTCCAAATTTCGTTTTCTCACATAAACTTGATCGTAAATCACTCTAATCCACGATAGGTTACAGTACCTGCAATTTGGGGAGGTTAGGTTAGGTTACGTTGGTTAGGTTAGGTTAGGTTAGGTTAGGTTAGGCTCAAATTTAACCAGGAGACTCCAAATTTCGTTTTCTCACATAAACTTGATCGTAAATCACTCTAATCCACGATAGGTTACAGTACCTGCAATTTGGGGAGGTTAGGTTAGGTTACGTTGGTTAGGTTAGGTTAGGTTAGGTTAGGTTAGGTTAGGCTCAAATTTAACCAGGAGACTCCAAATTTCGTTTTCTCACATAAACTTGATCGTAAATCACTCTAATCCACGATAGGTTACAGTACCTGCAATTTGGGGAGGTTAGGTTAGGTTACGTTGGTTAGGTTAGGTTAGGTTAGGTTAAGTTAGGTTAGGCTCAAATTTAACCAGGAGACTCCAAATTTCGTTTTCTCACATAAACTTGATCGTAAATCACTCTAATCCACGATAGGTTACAGTACCTGCAATTTGGGGAGGTTAGGTTAGGTTACGTTGGTTAGGTTAGGTTAGGTTAGGTTAGGTTAGGTTAGGCTCAAATTTAACCAGGAGACTCCAAATTTCGTTTTCTCACATAAACTTGATCGTAAATCACTCTAATCCACGATAGGTTACAGTACCTGCAATTTGGATAGGCTCAATTTTAACCAGGAGACTCCAAATTTCGTTTTCTCACATAAACTTGATCGTAAATCACTCTAATCCACGATAGGTTACAGTACCTGCAATTTGGGGAGGTTAGGTTAGGTTACGTTGGTTAGGTTAGGTTAGGTTAGGTTAGGTTAGGTTAGGTTAGGCTCAAATTTAACCAGGAGACTCCAAATTTCGTTTTCTCACATAAACTTGATCGTAAATCACTCTAATCCACGATAGGTTACAGTACCTGCAATTTGGGGAGGTTAGGTTAGGTTACGTTGGTTAGGTTAGGTTAGGTTAGGTCCAAATTTAACCAGGAGACTCCAAATTTCGTTTTCTCACATAAACTTGATCGTAAATCACTCTAATCCACGATAGGTTACAGTACCTGCAATTTGGGGAGGTTAGGTTAGGTTACGTTGGTTAGGTTAGGTTAGGTTAGGTTAGGTTAGGTTAGGCTCAAATTTAACCAGGAGACTCCAAATTTCGTTTTCTCACATAAACTTGATCGTAAATCACTCTAATCCACGATAGGTTACAGTGCCTGCAATTTGGGGAGGTTAGGTTAGGTTACGTTGGTTAGGTTAGGTTAGGTTAGGTTAGGTTAGGTTAGGCTCAAATTTAACCAGGAGACTCCAAATTTCGTTTTCTCACATAAACTTGATCGTAAATCACTCTAATCCACGATAGGTTACAGTACCTGCAATTTGGGGAGGTTAGGTTAGGTTACGTTGGTTAGGTTAGGTTAGGTTAGGTTAGGTTAGGTTAGGTTAGGCTCAAATTTAACCAGGAGACTCCAAATTTCGTTTTCTCACATAAACTTGATCGTAAATCACTCTAATCCACGATAGGTTACAGTACCTGCAATTTGGGGAGGTTAGGTTAGGTTACGTTGGTTAGGTTAGGTTAGGTTAGGTTAGGTTAGGTTAGGCTCAAATTTAACCAGGAGACTCCAAATTTCGTTTTCTCACATAAACTTGATCGTAAATCACTCTAATCCACGATAGGTTACAGTACCTGCAATTTGGGGAGGTTAGGTTAGGTTACGTTGGTTAGGTTAGGTTAGGTTAGGTTAGGTTAGGTTAGGCTCAAATTTAACCAGGAGACTCCAAATTTCGTTTTCTCACATAAACTTGATCGTAAATCACTCTAATCCACGATAGGTTACAGTACCTGCAATTTGGGGAGGTTAGGTTAGGTTACGTTGGTTAGGTTAGGTTAGGTTAGGTTAGGTTAGGTTAGGCTCAAATTTAACCAGGAGACTCCAAATTTCGTTTTCTCACATAAACTTGATCGTAAATCACTCTAATCCACGATAGGTTACAGTACCTGCAATTTGGGGAGGTTAGGTTAGGTTACGTTGGTTAGGTTAGGTTAGGTTAGGTTAGGTTAGGTTAGGCTCAAATTTAACCAGGAGACTCCAAATTTCGTTTTCTCACATAAACTTGATCGTAAATCACTCTAATCCACGATAGGTTACAGTACCTGCAATTTGGGGAGGTTAGGTTAGGTTACGTTGGTTAGGTTAGGTTAGGTTAGGTTAGGTTAGGTTAGGTTAGGTTAGGCTCAAATTTAACCAGGAGACTCCAAATTTCGTTTTCTCACATAAACTTGATCGTAAATCACTCTAATCCACGATAGGTTACAGTACCTGCAATTTGGGGAGGTTAGGTTAGGTTACGTTGGTTAGGTTAGGTTAGGTTAGGTTAGGTTAGGTTAGGTTAGGTTAGGCTCAAATTTAACCAGGAGACTCCAAATTTCGTTTTCTCACATAAACTTGATCGTAAATCACTCTAATCCACGATAGGTTACAGTACCTGCAATTTGGGGAGGTTAGGTTAGGTTACGTTGGTTAGGTTAGGTTAGGTTAGGTTAGGTTAGGTTAGGCTCAAATTTAACCAGGAGACTCCAAATTTCGTTTTCTCACATAAACTTGATCGTAAATCACTCTAATCCACGATAGGTTACAGTACCTGCAATTTGGGGAGGTTAGGTTAGGTTACGTTGGTTAGGTTAGGTTAGGTTAGGTTAGGTTAGGTTAGGTTAGGTTAGGCTCAAATTTAACCAGGAGACTCCAAATTTCGTTTTCTCACATAAACTTGATCGTAAATCACTCTAATCCACGATAGGTTACAGTACCTGCAATTTGGGGAGGTTAGGTTAGGTTACGTTGGTTAGGTTAGGTTAGGTTAGGTTAGGTTAGGTTAGGCTCAAATTTAACCAGGAGACTCCAAATTTCGTTTTCTCACATAAACTTGATCGTAAATCACTCTAATCCACGATAGGTTACAGTACCTGCAATTTGGGGAGGTTAGGTTAGGTTACGTTGGTTAGGTTAGGTTAGGTTAGGTTAGGTTAGGTTAGGCTCAAATTTAACCAGGAGACTCCAAATTTCGTTTTCTCACATAAACTTGATCGTAAATCACTCTAATCCACGATAGGTTACAGTACCTGCAATTTGGGGAGGTTAGGTTAGGTTACGTTGGTTAGGTTAGGTTAGGTTAGGTTAGGTTAGGCTCAAATTTAACCAGGAGACTCCAAATTTCGTTTTCTCACATAAACTTGATCGTAAATCACTCTAATCCACGATAGGTTACAGTACCTGCAATTTGGGGAGGTTAGGTTAGGTTACGTTGGTTAGGTTAGGTTAGGTTAGGTTAGGTTAGGTTAGGCTCAAATTTAACCAGGAGACTCCAAATTTCGTTTTCTCACATAAACTTGATCGTAAATCGCTCTAATCCACGATAGGTTACAGTACCTGCAATTTGGGGAGGTTAGGTTAGGTTACGTTGGTTAGGTTAGGTTAGGTTAGGTTAGGTTAGGTTAGGCTCAAATTTAACCAGGAGACTCCAAATTTCGTTTTCTCACATAAACTTGATCGTAAATCACTCTAATCCACGATAGGTTACAGTACCTGCAATTTGGGGAGGTTAGGTTAGGTTACGTTGGTTAGGTTAGGTTAGGTTAGGTTAGGTTAGGTTAGGTTAGGTTAGGCTCAAATTTAACCAGGAGACTCCAAATTTCGTTTTCTCACATAAACTTGATCGTAAATCACTCTAATCCACGATAGGTTACAGTACCTGCAATTTGGGGAGGTTAGGTTAGGTTACGTTGGTTAGGTTAGGTTAGGTTAGGTTAGGTTAGGTTAGGCTCAAATTTAACCAGGAGACTCCAAATTTCGTTTTCTCACATAAACTTGATCGTAAATCACTCTAATCCACGATAGGTTACAGTACCTGCAATTTGGGGAGGTTAGGTTAGGTTACGTTGGTTAGGTTAGGTTAGGTTAGGTTAGGTTAGGTTAGGCTCAAATTTAACCAGGAGACTCCAAATTTCGTTTTCTCACATAAACTTGATCGTAAATCACTCTAATCCACGATAGGTTACAGTACCTGCAATTTGGGGAGGTTAGGTTAGGTTACGTTGGTTAGGTTAGGTTAGGTTAGGTTAGGTTAGGTTAGGCTCAAATTTAACCAGGAGACTCCAAATTTCGTTTTCTCACATAAACTTGATCGTAAATCACTCTAATCCACGATAGGTTACAGTACCTGCAATTTGGGGAGGTTAGGTTAGGTTACGTTGGTTAGGTTAGGTTAGGTTAGGTTAGGTTAGGTTAGGCTCAAATTTAACCAGGAGACTCCAAATTTCGTTTTCTCACATAAACTTGATCGTAAATCACTCTAATCCACGATAGGTTACAGTACCTGCAATTTGGGGAGGTTAGGTTAGGTTACGTTGGTTAGGTTAGGTTAGGTTAGGTTAGGCTCAAATTTAACCAGGAGACTCCAAATTTCGTTTTCTCACATAAACTTGATCGTAAATCACTCTAATCCACGATAGGTTACAGTACCTGCAATTTGGGGAGGTTAGGTTAGGTTACGTTGGTTAGGTTAGGTTAGGTTAGGTTAGGTTAGGTTAGGTTAGGTTAGGTTAGGCTCAAATTTAACCAGGAGACTCCAAATTTCGTTTTCTCACATAAACTTGATCGTAAATCACTCTAATCCACGATAGGTTACAGTACCTGCAATTTGGGGAGGTTAGGTTAGGTTACGTTGGTTAGGTTAGGTTAGGTTAGGTTAGGTTAGGTTAGGCTCAAATTTAACCAGGAGACTCCAAATTTCGTTTTCTCACATAAACTTGATCGTAAATCACTCTAATCCACGATAGGTTACAGTACCTGCAATTTGGGGAGGTTAGGTTAGGTTACGTTGGTTAGGTTAGGTTAGGTTAGGTTAGGTTAGGTTAGGCTCAAATTTAACCAGGAGACTCCAAATTTCGTTTTCTCACATAAACTTGATCGTAAATCACTCTAATCCACGATAGGTTACAGTACCTGCAATTTGGGGAGGTTAGGTTAGGTTACGTTGGTTAGGTTAGGTTAGGTTAGGTTAGGTTAGGCTCAAATTTAACCAGGAGACTCCAAATTTCGTTTTCTCACATAAACTTGATCGTAAATCACTCTAATCCACGATAGGTTACAGTACCTGCAATTTGGGGAGGTTAGGTTAGGTTACGTTGGTTAGGTTAGGTTAGGTTAGGTTAGGCTCAAATTTAACCAGGAGACTCCAAATTTCGTTTTCTCACATAAACTTGATCGTAAATCACTCTAATCCACGATAGGTTACAGTACCTGCAATTTGGGGAGGTTAGGTTAGGTTACGTTGGTTAGGTTAGGTTAGGTTAGGTTAGGTTAGGTTAGGCTCAAATTTAACCAGGAGACTCCAAATTTCGTTTTCTCACATAAACTTGATCGTAAATCACTCTAATCCACGATAGGTTACAGTACCTGCAATTTGGGGAGGTTAGGTTAGGTTACGTTGGTTAGGTTAGGTTAGGTTAGGTTAGGTTAGGTTAGGCTCAAATTTAACCAGGAGACTCCAAATTTCGTTTTCTCACATAAACTTGATCGTAAATCACTCTAATCCACGATAGGTTACAGTACCTGCAATTTGGGGAGGTTAGGTTAGGTTACGTTGGTTAGGTTAGGTTAGGTTAGGTTAGGTTAGGTTAGGCTCAAATTTAACCAGGAGACTCCAAATTTCGTTTTCTCACATAAACTTGATCGTAAATCACTCTAATCCACGATAGGTTACAGTACCTGCAATTTGGGGAGGTTAGGTTAGGTTACGTTGGTTAGGTTAGGTTAGGTTAGGTTAGGTTAGGTTAGGTTAGGTTAGGCTCAAATTTAACCAGGAGACTCCAAATTTCGTTTTCTCACATAAACTTGATCGTAAATCACTCTAATCCACGATAGGTTACAGTACCTGCAATTTGGGGAGGTTAGGTTAGGTTACGTTGGTTAGGTTAGGTTAGGTTAGGTTAGGTTAGGTTAGGTTAGGTTAGGCTCAAATTTAACCAGGAGACTCCAAATTTCGTTTTCTCACATAAACTTGATCGTAAATCACTCTAATCCACGATAGGTTACAGTACCTGCAATTTGGGGAGGTTAGGTTAGGTTACGTTGGTTAGGTTAGGTTAGGTTAGGTTAGGTTAGGTTAGGCTCAAATTTAACCAGGAGACTCCAAATTTCGTTTTCTCACATAAACTTGATCGTAAATCACTCTAATCCACGATAGGTTACAGTACCTGCAATTTGGGGAGGTTAGGTTAGGTTACGTTGGTTAGGTTAGGTTAGGTTAGGTTAGGTTAGGTTAGGCTCAAATTTAACCAGGAGACTCCAAATTTCGTTTTCTCACATAAACTTGATCGTAAATCACTCTAATCCACGATAGGTTACAGTACCTGCAATTTGGGGAGGTTAGGTTAGGTTACGTTGGTTAGGTTAGGTTAGGTTAGGTTAGGTTAGGTTAGGCTCAAATTTAACCAGGAGACTCCAAATTTCGTTTTCTCACATAAACTTGATCGTAAATCACTCTAATCCACGATAGGTTACAGTACCTGCAATTTGGGGAGGTTAGGTTAGGTTACGTTGGTTAGGTTAGGTTAGGTTAGGTTAGGTTAGGTTAGGCTCAAATTTAACCAGGAGACTCCAAATTTCGTTTTCTCACATAAACTTGATCGTAAATCACTCTAATCCACGATAGGTTACAGTACCTGCAATTTGGGGAGGTTAGGTTAGGTTACGTTGGTTAGGTTAGGTTAGGTTAGGTTAGGTTAGCTTAGGTTAGGTTAGGCTCAAATTTAACCAGGAGACTCCAAATTTCGTTTTCTCACATAAACTTGATCGTAAATCACTCTAATCCACGATAGGTTACAGTACCTGCAATTTGGGGAGGTTAGGTTAGGTTACGTTGGTTAGGTTAGGTTAGGTTAGGTTAGGTTAGGTTAGGCTCAAATTTAACCAGGAGACTCCAAATTTCGTTTTCTCACATAAACTTGATCGTAAATCACTCTAATCCACGATAGGTTACAGGATCTGCAATTTGGGGAGGTTAGGTTAGGTTACGTTGGTTAGGTTAGGTTAGGTTAGGTTAGGTTAGGTTAGGCTCAAATTTAACCAGGAGACTCCAAATTTCGTTTTCTCACATAAACTTGATCGTAAATCACTCTAATCCACGATAGGTTACAGTACCTGCAATTTGGGGAGGTTAGGTTAGGTTACGTTGGTTAGGTTAGGTTAGGTTAGGTTAGGTTAGGTTAGGCTCAAATTTAACCAGGAGACTCCAAATTTCGTTTTCTCACATAAACTTGATCGTAAATCACTCTAATCCACGATAGGTTACAGTACCTGCAATTTGGGGAGGTTAGGTTAGGTTACGTTGGTTAGGTTAGGTTAGGTTAGGTTAGGTTAGGTTAGGTTAGGCTCAAATTTAACCAGGAGACTCCAAATTTCGTTTTCTCACATAAACTTGATCGTAAATCACTCTAATCCACGATAGGTTACAGTACCTGCAATTTGGGGAGGTTAGGTTAGGTTACGTTGGTTAGGTTAGGTTAGGTTAGGTTAGGTTAGGTTAGGCTCAAATTTAACCAGGAGACTCCAAATTTCGTTTTCTCACATAAACTTGATCGTAAATCACTCTAATCCACGATAGGTTACAGTACCTGCAATTTGGGGAGGTTAGGTTAGGTTACGTTGGTTAGGTTAGGTTAGGTTAGGTTAGGTTAGGCTCAAATTTAACCAGGAGACTCCAAATTTCGTTTTCTCACATAAACTTGATCGTAAATCACTCTAATCCACGATAGGTTACAGTACCTGCAATTTGGGGAGGTTAGGTTAGGTTACGTTGGTTAGGTTAGGTTAGGTTAGGTTAGGTTAGGTTAGGCTCAAATTTAACCAGGAGACTCCAAATTTCGTTTTCTCACATAAACTTGATCGTAAATCACTCTAATCCACGATAGGTTACAGTACCTGCAATTTGGGGAGGTTAGGTTAGGTTACGTTGGTTAGGTTAGGTTAGGTTAGGTTAGGTTAGGTTAGGTTAGGCTCAAATTTAACCAGGAGACTCCAAATTTCGTTTTCTCACATAAACTTGATCGTAAATCACTCTAATCCACGATAGGTTACAGTACCTGCAATTTGGGGAGGTTAGGTTAGGTTACGTTGGTTAGGTTAGGTTAGGTTAGGTTAGGTTAGGTTAGGCTCAAATTTAACCAGGAGACTCCAAATTTCGTTTTCTCACATAAACTTGATCGTAAATCACTCTAATCCACGATAGGTTACAGTACCTGCAATTTGGGGAGGTTAGGTTAGGTTACGTTGGTTAGGTTAGGTTAGGTTAGGTTAGGTTAGGTTAGGCTCAAATTTAACCAGGAGACTCCAAATTTCGTTTTCTCACATAAACTTGATCGTAAATCACTCTAATCCACGATAGGTTACAGTACCTGCAATTTGGGGAGGTTAGGTTAGGTTACGTTGGTTAGGTTAGGTTAGGTTAGGTTAGGTTAGGTTAGGCTCAAATTTAACCAGGAGACTCCAAATTTCGTTTTCTCACATAAACTTGATCGTAAATCACTCTAATCCACGATAGGTTACAGTACCTGCAATTTGGGGAGGTTAGGTTAGGTTACGTTGGTTAGGTTAGGTTAGGTTAGGTTAGGTTAGGTTAGGCTCAAATTTAACCAGGAGACTCCAAATTTCGTTTTCTCACATAAACTTGATCGTAAATCACTCTAATCCACGATAGGTTACAGTACCTGCAATTTGGGGAGGTTAGGTTAGGTTACGTTGGTTAGGTTAGGTTAGGTTAGGTTAGGTTAGGCTCAAATTTAACCAGGAGACTCCAAATTTCGTTTTCTCACATAAACTTGATCGTAAATCACTCTAATCCACGATA